>NC_041064.1:33323974-33623974 GCF_900634775.1 Gouania willdenowi | reverse complement strand
AGAATTAATATCAGAATAAACCATTTAATTTAATTTGGATATGTGTAACAAGGTCAGTTTAAAGATGATTTAACTTTTATTCTGAATCAAAGCTCTCATGTAAACATGACCATTGACTGAAACATGTTTTGTTTAATAAAACACAAGAATCCTTTAAGAGAAACAAAACTTTATTTCACTTTTCTTTGTGGGAGAAATGAAAGACACCAAAGGTCACAGGATTAACAACAGGGTGGGTTCCAGAGGAAATCCTGGAGGTTTGAAGAACCGCACGTGCTGAAGGTTCACGTTGGTGCTGGCTTTGTTTCTTTGCTTCTAACATCTGTAAATGACACAAAAAAAAATCTCCAAAACAAAAACAAAAAAAAAAAAACCCTCAGAGCCACGAGACATCATTGTTCAGTCTGAGATTACAATTAGCAGACGCTTTGATCCAAAGTTATACGTTTAAGATCATCATCCCACAGTGATGGACCAGGTCGGATTGGAACTCGTGACCCTCCGATTATAAGCCGCCCGCTTCATTAACTGTTAGACCACCACCACGGGTGCTCGGTTTTACACTAGGGTACAATACAAGGAAACCACAAAACAACACACACACCAACATGGTTTCACTTTCACTGGAAATGAACAGAACAGTTACTGCCTGCATGAAAACCTGTGACCAGCGTGGGTGACAGTTCACCTTCTGTGTGTGGTCCACGAGGTCCAAGAAAGAACATTTATTTTACTAATTATGACGAGACCACCCGGAGTGGCATACTTTCACTGTGTTTTCCAGTAGGGCATACTGTATATCCATACACTATAAATAACATCGAAGCCAGGCTTGGGACAGTAGCAGGTGAGTCTCACCCGCACTTTCATGAAAACAAAAATGTATCCCCCTCACTTTTTACAGAGAAATCCATTGTTAAAAACGTATTGGTTCAGTTAGATTGAATGGTGATCGAGCCAATCACGGTCAGCCATTTCATGAAGGTAAACAAAGAGTTAACAGTGATGAGTAAAGTAAGTGAAGTGACAAAAAATGAGGAAAAATTGGCAATAAATGGTCCAAAAGTGGCAAAAATATGGAAATAAAATAGTGAAAAATGACTAAAATGGGACAAAATCAGTCAAGTGGCAAAAGTAATTTACAAAAAAGTGGAAACAGGTGGTATGTAATGGCAAAAGGTAGCATAAATGAGCAAAATACGGCAAACAATAGTGAAAAAGGGCAAAAATGTGGAACAAGAATAGGCTAAATATATGGAAAAAAGGAAACAAGTGTTTTTTTTGGGCAAAAAAAGTAGCTTATTTGGATGAAAAGTGGTTAAGGAATGGACAAAAATTGGATAAAAGTGGCAAAAAGACAAAAATTAGGAAAAGGGATATTTATCGGCAAAAGGAAGCTACAATCTGAAAAAACAAAAAAGTGTCAAGATTTTTGGAAAAGGGGCAAAAATGGGACAAAGAAAGATGTAAAATGGCCAAAGAAAAAGGTAAATAGGGTTAAGAAATTTTCCTTTTAAGGTTTTCTGAGGGAATAATAATTAAAATTAAGAAATAAAGAGCCACATGTTGAGTATCACTGACTTAATAACAGCATTATCATGGTTTTGGTAAATTAATTTAATAAACTAAATGATTGCCCTACCCTTAGAACACCCTCACTTTTAAAATCGCTGCTTCACCATTGGACAGTAGCTTCGTGCAAGTAATTGACTCTTATATGGAAAACTGGGTCAGATTTAAGACCACAATCATGGAGTGGAGGGAAATTCAAAGTGTGATATTTCAAATGAACCAATCCCAACAAATTACCACTCTAAATGTTTGGAATTGTAAGTTCTACCTACAAATATATGTCGACATGTGACCAATATGCTAATTTAGTGGGTCACCAGAGGTCAAAAGATCGGACAAACTGACCCTTGCTTAAAATCTGAGCAATCTTCCAAAAATCCCCCATATCCACCTTAACAATGGGAATTGATCAGCCATGTGGGGCTCAAATAATAGATAAAAAATGTCCAAGTCCATTTTATGCCTAAAAGTGAGACATTTATGATATTTTGAGTGGTAATTTGTTTGGAACAGTCCATTTGTTAAAGAAATATCGCACTTGCATTTTCCCCAGCCAATAATTTGTGATCTTGAATCGACCCAGTCTTCCATAAATAAGAGTCACTACGCTACTGTCCCAAGCTTAGCGTCGATGTTTTTATAGCACATGGCTACATGGCCTTTAGGAAAACACAGTGACATTTTGCCGCCCCAGGTGGAAAATATGTGATCTGGCTCACGGACTATGTATGTTTGTATGGACTTGATAACTCAGAAATCGATAGTGTGCTTTTATTTTGTAGGAAATTGATGTTTTCGAGAATAACTCCACAGTCTTCTAACAACAGGGGTCTCTAAAGTAGTATCTAGATTTTAGATCTTTTAGAAATAAGAAATTGTGTTTAATTTTGGATTTGTAACCAGTGTTTTAATGGAAACAGTTTTTAAAATTGATTACATGATGTCAGAGGTGACGAGTAATGAAGTACAAATACTTTGTTACTGTACTTAAGTAGTTTTTTCTGGTATCTGTACTTTACTTGAGTATTCATTTTTTACTCCTTACATTTTAAAAACGTTACTTTTTTGAGCTTCGAAGATGACGTCACAACGTAAAATTACGCAAACCAACAACAGCGACGCTGCTTGTGAAAGGCTTTTCAGCAGCAACATCTCCATTACACAAACATGTTGGTAGTTTGAGCTTTAATCTGTTAGGCAGGTCCCATAGTTTTATGGTTAAATAAAAATGTTAAACTCAAAGATGCTCTGGGTTTAAATGAGCATTTGCTTTTTTTTTTCTTGAAACATTTCATTTATTATGAGTACTAAATTCTCCAGGTGTTCCAATGCACCAGTATTCTAAAAGTTCTTTAAAAAGATAAAAAATATGGAATTTGCTGGTTTAAAAACCCTGTTTTATTATTGAAGGGACATTTGTTTTAGTTTTTTACTTAAGTACATTTAGTAGTATGTACTTTTTTAAAACTTTTCCCTAAGTGAGGGGGCAACTTTAATACTTTTACATTCATCGGAATCAATTTTATTCAAGTATCAATACTTGTACTTGAGTACTGACGACTAGAATCTAATAAAAAGCTACATTTTACATTTTTTTATTAATAAGGAAAGACTGTTTAAAGCAGGTGTTTAAACTGGTCTAGTTTTAGGAACTCACTCTTTACCTACAGGCAATATAATGTACTTTTAGATGAATTTGTAATGATGTTTTCAAACACACACAGACATGGTGACAGACGTCGCCTCCTGCCGTCACAGACTCTGATGGGTCACATTTCTTAAAACAGTCTGATTCAGGCACCGCAGAGGGAAGTAAAAACCTGCTCAACACATTTACTCGAGCGACGGACAAAGTGGGCGTGGCTGAGGGAGTGTCGGAGTCACACAGGCACTTTGAGAAAAGACAAACAAAACCCCATTCCATTAAGGCACCACAGATAATAAACGACACTCATAGACACCAGCGATCTGTTGGAAACCATCGGATTCCTCCGATTGGATTTACTACGGCTACTGCAGTGATGCCTGATATTTATTTCTTTGCTCATATACAACATGCTGATACTGTCCAACTCTATCAACCAACACTGACACACGCAGGCGTTTCTCCTCAAACTCACACTCTGGAACCTCAATCCAGACATTACTACGTCAGTCTTTAGTTATGGGCAGGATACTCTATATCGTTATGTTCTAATATTATGCGGATATCAGGTCGATAAAATCATTGGGATGATATTATCAGACATCCCTAACTATGACATCAACATTTGATCTGCAACAGGAGACGTTTCCTCTTTAAAACAGGGGTGTTACACTCATTTTAGTTCAGGGGCCAAATATGGAGCAGTTTGATCTCAAGGGGGCCACAGATTTTAGGCGGGAAAACAAGTACTTTCAACATTATTTCTCCCCAGTTTGCACTTCTACGAATACATAAAGTATAAAATATGAAGGAAACCAACAATATCCAAGCAATAAGTGACAGACATCAGTCCCAACAGGACTGATAAGGGAAATGTTATGTAATAATTTGAGGAAAATTTAAGGATTTTGTAAGAATTTAGATTTTAGTTTAACATTAAAAATGACTGCCATCATGTGATATAAGCACTGAGAAACCTGTGAACAGCTGCAAATATTTCTTTTTTGTCTCCTGCGGGACGAATTGAATGCTCCAAAGGGCCGGATTTGGCCCCTGGGCCTTGAGTTTGACACGTGCTCTAAAGAGTAACACAACGCTGAGGTTTAGGCAGAAAATTTGAAAAAAAATGCCTTGATTATGGGCGGGGCTTCTGGAGCAGTTAAGACACGCCCAGTTTATACTATAAAATCTCCAAATAACAAGCTATGCTATGCTATGCTATGCTATGCTATGCTATGCTATGCTATGCTATTGAGCTACTCAATACTCACTATTCTCTCAATCCAACCTACTCGTCACAGATTGTAGAGTTGACAGGTGAGTTTTTATAAGAGGGGCGGAGCCAACATTGGCCAACCAAAACGTTGCTATTCTCCGCCAATAGCAAAATTCTATTTTATTAGCCGGGTTTTAACCCGTAGAGCAGGGGTGTCAAACCCATTTTAGTTCAGGGGCCAAATACGGAGCTGTTTATCTTCAGTGGGCCGCTGAAGATAGTAATTTAATCATTATTGTGCTCTAGTTTGCACTTCCACATATAAAAAAATATATACAACACTGATAATATCAAAGTAATAAGTGACACATATCAGTCCCTGCAGGATCTTCACTTTCAAATTATTTGATTTTGTGACCCATTTCTATGTAGTTTGAGGAAATTTTGTGGAATATTTTGAAGAAAATTGCAAGATTTTGGAAAAATTGAGAGTTCTTTGAATAATTTGATATTATAAATGTGAGCCCTGCTAATATTGTGGAGTTTCAGTGAATTTGTGCATTAATTTAGAGATATCTACAACAACTGACTTTTTTGCTTGCTGCCGCGGACCAAATTGGATGCTCTAAAGGGCCGGATTTGGCCCCCGGGCCTTGAGTTTGACACGAGTGCCATGCAGGGACTTTATTTGTTTTTCAGCTTTAGGTTTAGTTGCTCTTTAAACTGAGACTTTCCTTCCTGGAATGATCTTTATCGAATAAATCAGAGCTTCTGTCTGAACATCGAACACGTTTAAACACACATTAATATTCTATTTGGAATAATGCAGCTCATCTGCTCTGATGAAAATACATTCAAATGTTTAAATGTTACGTTCACTGACTCCAAACAGAATCTGCTCTTGTCTTCATGTCAACAAACTATTTCTGTCCTTTTCGTTGTGAGATTAAACAAGCTGGAAACAACGACAAATAACTTTCAGCTTTAATTTGAGGATTGTTGCCTTAAAATCAGGCGTTTTACACAGAATAAGATATTAAGAGTTAGTTCGTTTTAGTTTTCTGACAACAAAATAATTTATATTATACACAATATATTTAATATATTTTTAGTTTTGTTTTAGTAAAGCAAAGAAAATCCTTGTGAAAACAATGATCTTGTTGTTTGTCAATTGTCAGATCATACGGTAGTTGTGTGACACTTTATGTCACATTATTGCACGTTTTTAGTTAAATGCAGAGAAAAGTAAGTAAGAATGATATTTAATCTTATCTATTATGGAATTTGATCTGCTTCTTTGGTAGAATGTGTTGTAGCTAAGCTTGGTGTGTTGGACTTCACTTTATTCTGTCAGAAAAACATGTATTTATTTATTTTGTGAGAGACCACAACTGAATTAGTGAACGTAGCATGAGGAAAAGGTGATGATTTATTGTCTTTTCATATTAACATTTGATAAACAATGTTATAGGGAATTATTTGACAAAAAATAGGTCTCCAGGGCTAATTGAGGAGACTCATTTTAAAATGTATGATAGGGCTACATATTTAAGATTTTCTCCGACATGGTTTAGAATAAAACCTTATTGTTTATGTCGACATGGCTTTCTGTTTAAGGTTAAGTCGTGAAGTTTGTCCAGGTCCCTGCCCCGAAACAAGCCACGCCTACACAGCTCACTCACACGTGCTGTCCTTTGGAGCGGAACAGACTCAGAATTGTTTTTCTGGTTAGACTTTAGTGAGAACAAATGTTGGTATCCGTGTCGCTCAGCCCTAATTCATCATGTGATCAGTGATGGGCTCTAAAAACCTTCATCAGAGCATCTTTATTTAGTCTCCTGAAAAATGATAAGAAAGTAGAGAATTCCTGCACAGTTCACTTAAAATAAAACTAAATGTCGGCACTTAAAGCACATTTTGTTTCATGACAGTGAATATTCCAACTTTAAGGCTCAGAAAACGTTCCAATGTGACTAACGCAAACTGGATTTAGTTTTTTTTTTTTTTTTTTTAAAGAGCTTTCACTTCTCAGCTGGAGCTAATTGCACCTAAAATCATTGAGGTAAATTTGTACATACACACACACATGCACACATCGTGTAAAGATGGATCCTGTGGAGTGGTGACAGTGATCTGAATCCTTTTCCTTCATTGATTGTTGATTTTTTTTAAAAATGCACACAAACAAAGCATCTCTTTAACCTTCAATCGACGCAAGCACAAAGCATGTTAGCGTGACGTGCTACTCCAAGTACCCGAGCGGCTCGTGATCCGGCTGTGGAAACCGTGCATGGACGACTTTAGCTGCGAGGGAGAAGCCCCTTCCTGTAGGCCAGCAGGCCGGCGGCGGCGGCGGTGCTCAGGACGGAGGAGACGCTCAGGAACTTCAGGAAACCTCCAACTGAGGGAAGGTTCCTCTCCCAGAAGGACGACTCAAATGGAAGCGCAATAACATCCTGTGTGAGAGCGAAGAAGAGGCACAAAGGTAGAGGTGAAACACTGACAAGAAAAACATACAATTTTTACCCTGTATTTAGACAAATCCAACTAAAAGTTGTATTGTTGTTATTATGTAAATAAAGTAAGAAAATAACAAATTTGCATAATAAGCATCGGTGTTAGCACTGTTGCTTTTAGACCAGACATGGGCAACTGGCGGCCCGGGGGCCACATGCAGCCCGTGATCTAATTCTGTACAGCCCCCAAAGACAGTGCACAAAATGACTTCACAAACACACAAAATGACTTAAAGGATAACAAAAATACACTAAAATGGCACAAAAACTACAGAAAAATACACAAAATTATTCCAAAAGCCCAGAACAACAACAAGAATACACAAAAATGACTCCTAAAACACACAAACTGACAGAAATATACCTAAAAGGTCATCAAACTAGACAAAACAACTCCAAAACGACAGAAAAATTAATTAAAAAACAACAAAAATGTCTCTAAAACCCCACAAAAGGACATCAGTAATGCACAAAATGACTTCAAAAGCCTTTAAGAACAACACAAATACACTTGGTGACTTCAAAAACACATAAAATGACAAAAAAAAATGATGCACAAAATGACCCAAAAACTAAAAATAATTAAAGAACAAAAACACATAATGACTCCAAAAGCCACAAAATGACAGAAAAATACACAAAATGATATCAATAATGCACATAAACACAAAAAACTAAAGAAAAATATACTAAATGACTCCAAAAACCCAAAACAACAACAAAGATACACTAAAATGACTTCAAAACTACACACAATAATTGAAAAATATACTAAATGAGTCCACAAAACCAAAACAACAACAAAGATACACTAAAATGACTCCAAAAACACACAAAATGACAGAAATATACATAAAAGGTCATAAAAATAGTCAAAATGACTCCAAAAACACACAAAAAGACATCAAAGTACACAAAAGGACATGAATAATACACAAAAATTGAAACTAAAAGTGTAGGATTTTGGTGTCATTGAATCCCTTACACGTAATTGATAACTTTTGTGAGTGAAAGTGTTACTTCTACATCTTACCTGTGATTCAGGCTCTGTTTGCCAGATTTGAGTCGGGTGGATTTTCCCTAATGCACTCATGACCTGCAAAATACACACGGTGTCATCTGCAAGCAAACTGATAATAAAAAAACAACAACATCTGGAGTTGGTTTCTATCCCAATATATGAAACAAATTGATTTAAAAGACTGTGGAACATTGTTCTTTGAAGAAAAACATTTTTTTTTTCCAAATAAAAGGACTGGATTATGTTCTTACTTCTATTTGCTCATCCTTGTCTGGGACTGAGCTTTTAATCCTTGACTTTTAGAGGTTGCTATAGTGACTTGTTTTGTAAAGTGAAGGATGAGTGTTTTATTTTGAAGGCACTGACCTCTCTGGCTGCTCTCTCTCCAGCTTGAACGGCTCCTTCCATGTATCCACTCCACTCTGTGGCCGTCTCTGTGCCGGCAAAGTACAACCGTCCCACAGGCTCCCTCAGCACCCTAACACACACACACACACTCAGGATAAACAGCTAAGTAACAGTAATAATGTGGAACTCTTTGTGTACTGTGTGCGTTTGTGTGTGAAACTCACCGTCCGAACTGTGTGAGAATCCCTGGAGGAAAATAAGCGGTGTAGCAGCCTCCAGAATATTCCTCCTCACACCAGTTCTTCTCCTCGTAGTGAACCGGCTGTAAAACACACCACAGTGCAGGCGTGAGTACGCTCAGGAGTTTTGGAAATATTCAATAAATAGAAACATTTCACAGGAATTAATCAGTGGAATTAACCTAAAATTGGGAGCAATATATTAAAAAAAAACTGCATCATATCCAAACATAAATATTAGTATCCATGAAAAATAATATAATTAAAAAATAACATTTCAACAGATTTATCTAATACAATCTTAAACATTGCAAATTTGATTTTAAATGAATACTTTTACAACTGCTACTGATACTAATTGTTCTTCAAGCACAAACAGTATAATGCAGTATAATTCTTACCTTAAATTATTTGACAGAACAATCAATTCTTTCAAAACAAAAACATCAACGTTGAGTCAAATATTAATCATATGCCTGAGCCAATATTTGAATGTTAAATAAAACAACACAAGCTTTACAATAATAAAAACACTTTCAGACAATGACCTCTTCCTCCATTTCCCATGTATATAACCTCAACACCTGACTCTTCCTCTCTCCTGATATTTTCAAGTATACATTCATTAAATCTGGTCAAGATGATGCAAAAACATATTTTCCCAAATAGATTTAACAACCCAGTTAAAGGTCCCATATTAGACAAAGGTCACTTTTTAATGGTTTTCTAACAGTAATATGTATCTCCATAACCCCATTATGATATTGCTCCGTTTATGATGTCATAAGAGGAATAACTCCTCCTACTGCCATTTTGGGTTTTTTTTTTTACTGCAGAAGTTTAACATGATAAGTTGCTGGATGTAAAAAAATGTTTAGTGTAACGTTAGCACAGAAGCTAACACTGCTCAGTTACTGCTGCTAAAGTTGTCCATTAATGAGCATTAGTAAAATATATTAGGAGACTTTCAACTCCCAGAGCGGGGCATGAAGTGGGCGTGGCATACCTGGAAGCAGACTCAGAAACAGAGTGTTCTGAGGGGAGCGACTTTTTAGACCACATAAGATGGATGCCTTTGGGCCAATACATTTCAAATACTATTCTGTTGAGCTTCTGAGACAGTATAATATGACCTTTAAGGACCAACTTTCAATTTTGTAAAGTTTCCAACTTTGAAAATTCTTGGCACAAGTGGTGTAAATTAAGGATGTGCCAATCAACTGGGAACTGAACATGATCAGCTATAAAAACTGGCTCTGTGTGTGTGTGTGTGTGTGTGTTCCAAACTCACGTGTAAAGCTTCCTCTGTGCCGAGAACTCTTGAGTAAATGTCACAGATCCTCCTCAACCTAAATTAAAAGGCGTGTGTGTATTAGGGCTGAGATGATGAAAGCGTGTGTAGGTCATATTATTATATTGTCTCTCCTACCTTTCCTCTTTGGTCAGAGTGCAGAGTTCTCTACACTTACGAGCCAGGATGAATCTGCAACAGAAACAAACACGGTCACCATTTTACAAACACTCTCTGTTTATTGGGAATTTGCAGAAACTAAAGAAATGTAACAAGACCTGAATTGTTAAAAAAAATGTTTTAATAAAACCCAAAATATTATAACTGGTCAATAATGTAACAAACCCAAATGTATGTATATATATATTCAGGTTTTATTAATACATTTATTATTTATTGGCTGAAAATTCAATATCAATATATACCGATACTACAATACTATGCTACACATTGAGCTCTAACAATCCTTTTTGTAGCAAAACCAACAAGTATCTGCAACGGCAGAAGCTAGCTGCGCAAACTAAATTCAGACGGCAGTTCTAATGGTCGCCACTTCAACCATAACACTGGTTATGATCTCAAACTGTGTTCCAGCACCACAAGAAATCATTGGAACTCAGTTTTAACCTGAAACACTGACTGTTCATCTAGAGCTGTGACTGTAATAGTCTATATTATTTCACTGTATGTGGGGTGTTTGTGCTGCAGCTTGGTTAGCAGTGGCTAAGCTAGTTATCTGCTATGTGTGACCTATTTAGCTATTAACTCACTTACTGTCATTGATGTAAAAAATAAGCCATTTCAAATCCAAACGTTCGCTGTCATTGACTTAAAAATACGTCAATTGTGTTTTTTGACAAAGGTTGCTAGGGGACAGTGTGACGGAGTTCTCTCATGAATATCAGGCTTGTCCTATGATATGGTGACCAACTGGTGCCATGTAGGTGGCAGCAGCACACCTGTGGATGAAAGATTAGCCATGATGGCCAGAGGTCAGAGGAAGAGGAAAGGAGTATACGAGACAGAAAATGGCGCTACGAGAGTTGATGGTGAAGTTCACAGCAGCGCACACTCAACTAGAGCATGTGTGGAACTAAGCAGACTATTGAGAGTGTCGCGATTGTGAGAGAAAACGATCAACAAACCGGGGCAAGCGGTGACACTCGGCGAGGAGGAAGTTGCGTGTGTGGAGAATGACGGGGGGAAGAGACTTGGAGGACGGCCAAAATACAGTAAGAAATTCAACTCTGACCCAAATAGCAAAATAATAATAATTTTGCCGTCAAAAGCCTGGTCTCAGTGTTGTTTTTGTTGTTTTATAGTAGGAAACTAATGTTGAGGTGTCAATAAAGCAAAAAAAATAAATAAAAATGCCTCAAAGTCACTGACAGGATTTTTTAGAAAAAGTCTTTTTTCTCTGCTTTTTGTCAACTGCTGATTACGAAAGAACGAAGCAAGTTAGAAACCAACATTTTTTTCTGACAAAAGTAGAGAGTCTAATATTTCAGATTGTCATCGTACAAAATATTCTGTGGGTCTTTAAAAAATCAGTCAAAATGCTCTAAAATGGCTGGCAGTGAGGGGGGTAGCTGTTCTGAAAATGGCTGGCAGTCAATTCGTTAAGATAATAAACTTCATATTCACCCCATGATAGCAGGCACGCTCCCATCAGGTTTGGTGTCGTCCAGCGTCAGACCGATGGGGGCACCCTCCTCCTCGATCACCATCGTTCCACAGAAGCCTGGAGGAACGTCACATGTTCAGAAGCAAGCACAACACCAGCTGCTAGTTCTGTTCATACCTTTCTTCCTCCAGAAGTTCTCCTTGTAGTAGACCATGCACTTAATGACGGAGCCCATGGGCACACGGCTAATCAGCTGGTTCCTCAGCGGGGGCAGCTCAGGCGTGAAGTGCATCTTCAGGTTCAGAGCAGGAGGCGTGGCCACAATCACATACCGAGCCTAAGACGCAGAAAACAGAATGGTTAACCTTAACATCCACGCCCCAGAAATACTCCAAACTAATCAAACCCACATACTGTACTATACTGTTCCTTAACCCTTTGGAAAACGTGCAAAAACCCAAAAAGCGCTATCAAGTTAATAATCTGAATTTTTTACCTGTGTAGTAAAAGATTATTTAACTCTGATTATATGTTATACAGTAGTTTGTTATATAGTCTGGTGCGGTATGTCAGAAATAAAAGTCCTTAACAACATTGATTTTATTGTTTTTTTGGCTTGTTTAGTGGTCAAATAAACCTGAAATATCAGGGTTAAAATTGGCCGCCTCCAGGTTATTTTGAAAATGGTGATATAAAATGGGGTGTAGAAGCGGGAAAATTTTAACCCCAATATTTTTGGATTATTTGAACCCCAGCTAAGCCAAAAAAAACCTAGAAAATCTATTTTGGCAACAGAAATGGCCAAAGTGACATAGCGCACCAGACTAATAATTTGAATATTATTAATACGCAAGTTTAATTCCTGATATACAGTACTTACAGCATATGATGAGATAAAAAAACAGAAATACTGTATATAATGCAAGCACAACTTCAATCTATACATACAAGTGTTATCTATGGCAAACTATATAATAAGGACAATAAAACTTTAAATTCCAGGTTATTAACACCATGCCAGTCATTATCCAGTGCTATAATAGAGATCAGTGGTATTGGCTTTGTGATTTAAAGCTTTGTAGCTTGTGTTTGTTAGTTGTTAAAGGTTCAAGGAATTAACAAGACTAATAGGATCTAATAAGAAAGCCTTTAATCCTTCTTTAATGCTAATAACCAGTTTCAAACGACAACATTGTAAAGCACGCTGGGAAAACTGCACTCTATGACACAAATTCCATCTTTTTTGCTACTTTATTCTATTGTCCAAAGTAATAATTACTACACCCCCCCAAAAAAAGTCTTTTGGTCCTGCTGTGGACGAAAACCCTGAGAATTTCTCTTTATCTGTGCATTCTGATGGTTGATGTTTGCTGTTACGACAAAAATGTCTGAAAAGACAAAAATGACCAAAAAGGACCATTACGATAAAAATGTCTCTGATGACAAATATTGTGCATTACAACAAAAGTGTCCATTGCGACAAAAATATCTGTTACGACAAAAACATCCGTTATGACAAAAATGTTACGCACATCTATTTTATACAACATTTAGATCAAGGGTGCTCAAGTATTTAACTTTCAGGGACAGTTTTGACTTAGATTCTCAAGTGTGCCGGAGCAGAAAAATACTGATTTTTGGGGAATAAAAAATGCAATTTTAACAGTTTTGTTCTTATGTTTGGATTTTAACATTTAAGAAATATCTATAATTTACACAGAATATCATAGGTGTAAAACATGAAGTCACAGAAGTTAATAACTCCAGGATCTTGTACTACAAAAATCCTAACGTTTGTGGAAAAGTTTTTTTTTAGATCTATAATTTTTGAAGAAATTGTAGGTTCATTTAATTTCTAAAGAGCGACTTCTGCAAAAAATGGTGTAAGAATGAGCAGAGAGCAAATACAACTCCCTGCATATACATGGGGAGTGCCAGTATTTTTTTGTATTTGGAGAGACTGAGGTATCTGGTACTAAACATTATGGTGATTTACATAATGATCAGACCCTCCAGAAATTTGCAATGTTGCGATCGCAACTGTTTATACAAATTCAGCCAATGCTCGCAAATTCTGCGCAGCCCTGCAATTCTGTTCAATTCCCACAATTTTAACCAATCTGACTAAAGATTCCAGTCGCATCAACATCCGAAGCCTGGCAGCCACCATCAGCCGCCAGGAGTCCCCCGGTGCAACCAGAATCATCATTTAGTCTGGTTACAGACTGTGTCACAACAGCCAAACAAACTCTTTCAAGCAAAATAGCGTCAAACGTGTCTCACTAACGCAACTGTTTAATGATCTCCTGCTGCTCTAGAAGGAGTTTTAAAGAAAATAACCTGATTAAACCTCTACTATTATATATAATCTTTGATAAAGCTTCATTACAGGTACCGTCTAAAATGGTAGCAGTGGCTAATATCATTGGTGCTTGCGCCCCCTGGTGGTATCTCCAAGCACAAATTTACAAATTGCTGAATGCATGAGACTCTTCTGCAGAAAAGGTGTTTGTAGTAAAAGTCATGAGTGCATTGATGAAATTCTCAGAGGAAAAGAACCATTTATTCATTTTAGGATTTTTAGTTTTTGTTTCAAAAACTTAAACAAACTGATTCTCTGTAATATTCTCTGCACTGGAAACCTTTAAAATGTGATGGAAATAATCCATATCTTGTTAAATTATTGTGAATCTGAGCACTTTTCTGTATTCTATTAAATAATTCAAAGGTTTTTTGGCAAATTGACCAGTTTAAGCAAAGTTATAGAAAATAAAAAAGCCTCAAAATGTCGTAACTTTGCTGCATTTTTTTTAAAAAAGATGCCGCAATATCAGGCATTTAAGGCCGCAACAATCCCAGAAATTGGTCGCGAAATCCTGGAGGGACTGAATGATGCATGTTGCTGTAATATTTTCAAAACTTAATGTATTAAGCTTGAGTTTGACACCTCTGATTTAGATTATAGAATGTCAGGGCATATAATTTCGTTTTACCATAATAAACAATTCACAAAAGACATTTTACAGAGCGACTGAAAAAGTGCTTCAGTGAGGAAATCTGATGAGTCGACCTTTGTGTTTGGATAAAAAGGCTTAGCTTCAGTCCAACTCACCATGTATGTGTGTTTGTCCACCGTGTCCACCACCACCATGTCTCCACTCTGGTCGATCCTGCAGACCGGAGACTCCAGTTTCACCCGTTCATCCAGCTCTTTGGCCATGCACTCGCTGATCTGACTGGAGCCGCCGGCAAACTTCCTCTCCTTCAAGGTGAGGTGAGAGAAAGATTTAAAACACATTCATAAATAAAGGTTTTATTTCATTCAATGGTAGGATGTTATCCTGGCCTAACCGAATCCTTTCTTTAAAAAATTGAAAGAAATTGATGGAGGATGTAAAGTTTTAAATTGCCGTGCATATCCAGTCCATATTTGACTCATTTTTTTTAACGACAGTTTTAAATCTTCAGTGTTTTCCAACATCAGGCCTGAGTTTCCTCTTCATTGGTATTTCACTGACAAAATTTTCAAGAGAATGAATTGAATAACTTCCCCCAGAGCTGAAAATTTCTAAAGAGCTACTGTATAAACCATCACAAGAACCTTAACCGGAATTGAAAACTGTGTTGAGAAAATTGATAACTTTGCTGAAAAACTAAGAACTTTCCCCACAAGTTGGATCTTTCCTTAAAACTAAAAACTTTTCCCAGAACTAAGAACTTTCCATTGCGCTAAAATCTTTCTGGAAAACTAAGAACTGATTTAAAAACTCAGAACTTTCCAGGGAACTAAGAACTTTCATCAAAAGTCAACTAGGACATTTACCCAGAACTTAAAAGTTTCCCCACAACTAGGATCTTCCCACAATCTAAGAACCTTTCTCAGAACTAAGAACTTTCCTGAGAGCTGAAATATTTCTGGAAAACTAATAATTTCATTGAGAACTTTCTTCAGAAGTTAACGACGTCATTCGTGATAACTAAGAACTTTCCTAAGGACAAAAAACTTTCCCCAGAACTAAGAACTTTGTGACTGCTGTAAATTTTGTCCAGGCTGAGCAAAGCCAAAAATCAAACAGAGAACCATCGCTGATCGGGAAAAGTACTTTGTGGGGGGTAGGGATTAAACAACCAATGTCTGATTGGTTGAAATGTTTAAGCCATCTGCTAAGCGGTGATTATATCTACATTAAGTTTTTCTACCAGCATGGTCACAATTGGTGGATAAAAGAGTGAGGTTCAGGTGCTCCTGGATGGCGGTCGTCGTTGCTTACTTAAAGCTGATATCCGGAGTTTCTGAGAAATCTATGTTTATGTATGATTCTTTTGAAATTCATAAAAATACCGAACTAGTCTTTTACTATGGTCTACTGCCGGTGGTCACTCATACGCATTAATGTATATAAGTCTCTCCTTCGTCCTATAGACCCCTATACAAATGGAAATGATCGTTGAGTGTACCCAGCCAATAGGCTTTGACTTCCTATTTTTGAGACTGTCAATCAAAGTGAATGTGGAACTGTGCAAGGCCGCGCGTCACAACAGCAAACAGGTAAATATGATTTTAGGCTTTACCGGACCCGTAGACATATTTCCCAATGTGACCTTGTTATGTTTCGCAATGCGCGTGCAGAAAAGCAGAGGCGTGGCTTCAAGTAGATTGCAGAGGCAGTGGGAGGAAGTGAGGCTGTTGAGAGTGGGACATCACGACGTCCTCTCAGAAACTCCGGACAGCAGCTTTAACGAGTCACATTTGCGTAGTTGCGGGAATTTAAAGTACAGCGGAACACAGACATCGACTAGCCACAGGGCGAATATAGTTCTCGGGAGAAAACTACCACAAACTACCAGTAAACAGTTCTTGGTCATTTAGTTTAAAAAGCGGTTTTGGTCTTAAAAGACTTATTTTGCAGCATCTAGTCTCTATGGATTGGGCTGTTATTGTAGCTAATATGCTAATACTTACCTAATATGAATGTATTTAGTCAAAGTGTTAAAGTGCCATGATCTGTGCTGTATTTGTTATACAACCATAGAACTGGACTGAGTGATGAAATGTGCTGCAGCTGTACTGAAATGATGCACAGAACCAAACAGACAGAAAGTTCTCCAGCTGGTTGATGTCAGCTTGCCTCTGCTCTCCACATCAGTAACACGTTGTGTGCATTCCTCTGGTGTGTTTAAATACTGGAGACTGAACATGAAACCAGGGCTGGCACTGAAACCATGGGAGCTTGTCTGCTTTGATTAACAACATGTTTATCTTCTCTGTTCTGGTAGAGAAGTTGCCCTGGAGGTGATAAAAGGCAATTACTGAGCCCTCACCACTCTGCACGCATAACACGTTGTTTACCAAATTCTAATATGAAAAGATGAGAAACTATCATCAATAATTAACTTCTATTAACAGACGACATTTAACAACGTTGATTTATTCATTTAAAAACATCAAATGACATCAACTAATGCCTCTCAATCATCACAAAGAGCTGTAAATAAAACTGGGGCTGAAATTCCGGTTTTCCCAATCAATTGAACGTTCTTTAGTTTATCTCTACCAGTCATTGTAACCATGGCAACAGGCCCGCTTTGCAAAAAAAGCCATAAAAAAAAGAGAATGCACCAATAATAAATCAGCTATCTTACAATTACTGTGTTCAAAATCAATTCGGTGATCTACTGAGGCTCACGATCAATAATTAATGCATGTAAGGGGATTAATGTTAAAAGTTTTTCATTGGACACCATCAATAGAAGGGTTCTTAATTATAATTGTGAGTTTGATAAATCAGATTTTAGAGGCTGAGGATGACCCCTGGTCTAGAAATTAATGAAATAACATAATGTCACAGATTTACCAAAAAGGTAAACTACTGAGTTCATGAAAACTCAACATCTGTAAATCAAATGGATCAACGTTTTCATTTGTTCTATCAGAAAGAACATCACGCTTTAAGGTTTACGTTACTTTTGAAAAAGTGTTTTATTATAGATGTTTGGATGAGGTTTGTGCAGACCGACCTGCCCTCCGTTGGTGGTAGAGAAGATCCTCATGGTTCCACCGCACTGCTTGATGTACCAGAGGAACCACAGCGCCGACACCTCGTGGGGTTCAGAGGTCACGTTCACGTTGACGAACAGCTTAGCGAAAATACGTACGGCGCTGAAGGAGAAACAAAAAAACAACTGAAAATGTCAACATTTTGCATAACTAAGTCAAGTATCTGACTCAACATGAAGCTAGACACAGTCTCCAGGGTTCAATTCTTCTCCACCGACTTTTATTTTGAAACTTTCAGTGTTGGTATTTGCAAATCAGTAAACACTTTCACTTCCACCTACCAATTAGTTTTCCTACTTCTACTATAATAGGATTTTGCTATGGCTATTCCTGCTCTTTAATGAGTTAAGAGTCATTGGGTTAACTGGTTTAATAGAGTCATGGGCCAGCATCAGACCAGCATCAGACCAGCATCAGACCAGCATCAGGCCAGCATCAGGCCAGCATCAGACCAGCATCAGACCAGCATCAGGCCAGCATCAGGCCAGCATCAGGCCAGCATCAGACCAGCATCAGACCAGCATCAGGCCAGCATCAGGCCAGCATCAGACCAGCATCAGACCAGCATCAGACCAGCATCAGACCAGCATCAGACCAGCATCGGGCCAGCATCGGGCCAGCATCAGGCCAGCATCAGACCAGCATCAGACCAGCATCAGACCAGCATCAGACCAGCATCAGACCAGCATCAGACCAGTATCAGACCAGCATCAGACCAGCATCAGACCAGCATCAGACCAGCATCAGACCAGCATTAGGCCAATAATACTTCACGTCACACTTGAAGTCGGACGACGGACTGAGTTCACGATACGATGAGCTACAAAAAAGTGGGTTCATCATATGGATACAATATTTTAGAATGAAAGACAAAGACGAAGGTTTGTTTGTAAAGAATGGACAGCTGTGATTTGTTAAGACTATCAATAGAAATAAATATTTATGAAAATACTCAAGTCTCATTGGAATCATTGTTTGCTGCAGCCTAAATATAAAGTAGAATTGATTTAATTGACTAAGGTGGACCTACATAAAGGTATAGTGGTGTGAGAAAAATATTATGATTGCATTGTTCACAAAGCACAAACTTAAATTTAACTAAGATTTTGTAAACTTTCTAAAACAAATGTGTTTTTGTGTATTAAAATAAAAAAACATCACTTAGTCCAGAACATTCCAGAGAAGTGTAAACTGAACAGTGTAAAATAGAATATCTGTAGATATCATGAAATAAACACAGCAAATGATGAAGCTGATGAAATTAGTTTGAAATAGTCTTTCTACACAGCAGTTGATACGCGGGGTCATACAGATGCGATCTGTAGCAGCGCTTCTAGCCCCGCCCACATCCTCTACCACAGAGTGGTCGACTGTCACTACAACCATTAATCCACTGACTTTGTTCATTTGTCACTCATGGATTTATTCATTTTGGTTCTGAACCCTGTCTGAGTGTCAGTGTGGATTGGAGACAATGTCTGCTCGGAGCATGTTAGAGCTAGCACTGTCCGAGTATCCGTGCTAGCTGTCTGTGCTAGCTGCTACATGTTTAGCAGTGAGGTGGTAGCAGAGGGTGCAAAGCCCCGGGGATCCACAAACTCTTTTTAGCACAATTTTCACACAACTGGGCTTTTGTTTTCCATTTAGTGTTTTTTTCTAAACTAAAATAAACGCTGACGAAGCACAGCAACGACTTCTCCTCAGGTTCAATCGTCTCTTGTGTTGTAGTCTGTGCATCAGTGTTATGGGTATACCGGAACTTGTGAAATGAGAAAGGTTCTGCGCTGTTTGGAGTGGGGAAAAAAAGCGATTAACTGCATGATTATTTTTAGTGCGTTATTTTTCTCTAATTAATTCATCGCAATTAATGAGTGAAAGTCCCAGCCTTAGTATGAAGTGATTAAAAGGAGCAGGAGGTGCTACCTGGTCCAGATGATCTTATCAAAGAGCATCTGCATTGACATCTCGTCCCACTCTTTAGCGTGGGGAGCTCTCCACGGGGCTTCCCTGGGAATCTGAAACAAAAGCAACCTTTAGTCGGAGGCTGGAGAGGCTCAGGATTCACACTGAGCTCCGATTTTACCTCTCGGCCCATTTCATCCAACGTCCTGAACAGGTTGTTGAAGTCCATGATGACGAAAGGGTTCCACATGGGAGGAAAGGAACCTTTGAAGGGGTACGACTTTCCCTGTGGGACAAACAAACACAGATGTTAGCAAAGATATTTATTCAAAAATAATTTAAACACACGTCGTTTAGGACAAGTTAGCAAAGACTTGTGCGTAGTCATTCCAGCAAGTTCATTTTGTCTTCTTTTTTTGAAATAATATGTTAAGGTTTCGTTTATTCAGACAACTATTTTTCAGGAAATTTGATCTCCCAACTGTCAGTCTTCCTCAGAGGTGATTGCTTTGCTGTATCCCTACGAATTCTTTTAATAGCGGAATAGCTGAGGCTATTCAATGAGACACTGCACTGTTAATTGTCTTTGAGCTTTCTTTACTTAATGTTATACATATATACTATTATTACATTTGTCTGTGAGTCTTTATAGGAACAATTTAATGTATAATTTATTAATTTAGCAACATTTTTAATTTTAAATATATAACAAAATTACAAACTAAATCAAATCTACATTGGGCTTTTTTAAAAGTTAATATCTATCTATCTATCTATCTATCTATCTATCTATCTATCTATCTATCTATCTATCTATCTATCTATCTATCTATCTACCCAAAAACGTATATATATATATATATATATATATTTTTTTTTTAATTATTCTTTATTTTTTGATAGTCAGACATTGTCCTGAATGGTTCCAATTTGATAAGATGTCCCAACATTTCATACGTCACATTGTTTAGTCCCTAATTATATTATGTATTAATTAAAGGCCTGTTTCTGTCTCCGCGGCCTCCTGTTTGATTGCTCATGAATAAATGCAGAGTTGTGAGCAGCAGCTGCTGCTAAAGGGAAACAGCGCTGGCCTTTACGATCATAATCTTTAATCTGAAATGAAAGCTGATTAACTTTGCGCCTCACATGAAAGCGAGCGTTAATGACTCAACACATGCTGGAACTAATACTCTCACTTTTGTCCAGAGAGGAAATGCAGATCATGAAAATATCAATTACAATAAACACTACACGCATGCAGCTAAATATGGCTAATTATGTCGGATTAGTTTCTTGCTCATCGCCTTTACAAAGAGATTTACAGCTAACATTGTAACTCCAATATTTAATTAGAGGGAGTTTATTTTAAATAAATATTTCAACGATGTCAAACAACTGTTTAAAACGTTGCTTGTTGGCCTTTGTGTGTTGCTGGAACGCACAATGAAATCCACGCTGGTGTTATGGTTTGAATAGCAACCATTTTAACTGGTGACCGACTTGTTAGCCAAAGTAGTTGCCATGGTAATGAACTAGGGCAGAGATGGGTGTCTTTTATCACAGCGGGGGCAACAAAAATGCCAACAATTCATGTCAGCATTTAAGACATAGGGAATGACAAAAGGGTTTGTGTTTTCGTGTATATTCTGTGTTTATTGTGTTAGATGTGTGTGTATTTATGTTGTCATTTTGTGTATTTTTGTTGTCATTTTGGGTTTTTAGAATCATTTTTGCATGTATTTGTAGTCACCTTGTGTGTTTTCTGAGTAAATTTTTGTGTTTTATTGTACATGTGAAATGTTTTGTCATTTTTGGAGGTTTGTCTTTGTGTAATCTTGTGTATTTTTACTGTTATTTTGTGTATTTTTAGGTCATTTTGGGCCTGTACGATGAAGCTACATAAGTGAAGCCTGGATTTATCTCAGTTAGTGGGCTTCACCTATCCAAACATTCTCCATCACAGAGTTCCTTTACAAAGCGAGATAGCAAGTCACTAAGTTATGCAAGGTGATTTCAGCGGTGAAACTGTGTAGAGCAGTGTTTCTCAAATGGTATCACTTTGAGACCCACATATGCCACGGTCATTAAATTGTGACCCACTTCTTTTTTTTTTTTAATTCAACCAAACACATTTTGTTTTTCAAAAGTAGCTGTTGAAAACACACATATATAATCTCTTTTTTTTTTAAAAAAAATCTATAAATTTTCCTGTGCAACATGCATTTCACAGCATGCTTGTCAAAAAGAAAGTTTCTTTCAAGATAAAAGACAAATCCAACATGAGAGACATCATTTACTTATTTTTGACCAGCTGTCCGCGACCCACCCAGTAGAGGTACGTGACCCACTTTTGGGTCCCGCCCCACCAGTTGAGAATCACTGGTGTAGCGCATTGTTTCCCACTTTTCACAGTCCCGTACCCCTTCAGACATTTAACCTGAAGCCATGTACCCCCTATTCTAGCACACTTAAAAAAAAAAAAAACATAATAATGTAATGTCATACACAATGTAGCCCTACAGTGAATTTTACATATCATGTTGAGGAATAATATATGATCAGAATAACTAGAATATTGGCATTTCCCAAACAAAATGCAAGTGAGGATGCAGGTGCTGGCCTGCGTCGAACTGCATTAGCTTATCATTGGCATTAGCATTATCTAGCATTAGCCTAGCAATAGCACTAACCTAGCAATAGCAATAACCTAGCATCAACTTTAGCACAGCAATAGCAATAGCCGAGCATTAACATTAACCTAGCATTAATATTGACCTAATATTAGCTTTAACATAGCATTATCATTAGCCTAGCAATAACATTAGCCTAGCATTCACATTAACCTAGCAATATCAATAACATTAACCTAGCATTAACATAGCAATATAATTAGCCTAACAATAGCACTAACCTAGCAATAGCATTAACCTAGCATCAACTTTAGCACAACAATAGCATTAGCCGAGCATTAACATTAACCTAGCATTAATATTGACCGAATATTAACTTTAACATAGCATTATCATTAGCCTAGCAAAAACATTAGCCTAGCATTCGCATTAACCTAGCAATATCAATAACATTAACCTAGCATTAACATAGCAATAGAATTAGCCTAGCAGTAGCACTAGCCTAGAATTAATACTGACCTAGCATTAACTAACCTAGCATTAACATATTATTAAATTAACCTAGCAATAACAATAACCTAGCATTAGCATAAACCTAGCAATAACAATAAACTAGCATTAGCCTAGCATTAGCATCAACCTAGCATTAACATTAACTGCTCTATTTATATTCTAGTTTCCAATGTTGTCATTGTTTTAAATTTTCATTCACGTACCCCATGACAATTCGCATACCCCTGGGGGTACCCTTACCCTGTAGAGCAACTTACATCACAATTGAGTAATAATTCTTTAAAAATATGAAGAATTAAGATCCATAATTCAGTCCAAAAACAACAATGTTGCTGCAGGAAAGAAAGAACACAAGCAGAAGACACCAGTATTGATCATTTCACAATTTTACACATTAACAACCCATGAGATGATAAACGGACAGCGCTCTGATCAGTTTCACTTTATCACAGCACAGACGTGTTTCTATTCAGGTGGTCCTCCTCAATTTATCACACACACACTGGAATGAGAGCACATTGTTTCACTGCAGTATGTTCCTGCTGATGCTGTCAGTGTCACTTGTATGTATGAAAGAATGAATGATTGAGTTCATCAGACACAGATTTTATTGTCTGACTATAGATCACTTCATCAGATATAAATCTAAATCTCTCCTAAAGGATGTCATTAGTGATTCATTTATCCATTCATAATCTTTCTTTCCTAAACACAGCTATCAGGAGGCGGGGCTTTAGTACTTGCTAAGATCTATTCCACTTCATAACCTGGTAACGACCAGGTTAGGTGTTCAGCCTAAGTTACCATGGTGATTTATCCAGGTAAGAAGTTAGCCAGTGACGTAGTACAGCACACCGAATAAATGAAGTTTGCGGAAATCCAGCTTCGTGGTACAGGCCCTAAAATTCTATTTTATGTGTTATTTGTTCATAGAAATAAAAAAATAGCTGTTAGGTATAGTTGACTATGAAAGAACAAGCTGCCAAAACACAGATAATGTAAATTTTTGCTTTTGCAGGTTTTGCTTTTGGTCAGAAAACAAATCCTCACCCATCCATGCACACACAAAGACATACATAAAACACACACACACACAAAAACACACAGTGTGTTCCTGATGCATGGAAAGCAGCCTTTGATGAACAATGCTACCATGGAAACCAACCAGGAAGCGTGGAGCACATGTTGAAGCCTTTGAGTGAGTCTTAGATAGTAACTAAGGAGACACACACCAGTGTTCAGAGCTCACGCTTCACAGCGGGGCTGAAGTAGGTCAGGTCAACAATCTGCCAGCGCTACATGTCAGGATGTAGAAAACAACCAATGAAAACCCTGAGATACAGCCTTTAACGCTGCAGAACAACCAGGAATACCTTCATCATGATAAAATCACACAGAACACAAACTCACAGGGAGGCTAGGTCGGTGTAATGACACAAATGTGGAAACCAAAGGAAAAGTTCATTAATCGTTGCCTCTTCAACAATAAAGCACACATTCAAGCTAATTTAATGTTATCCAACGCAGTTAATGAACATTCAGTGAAAAATGTCAGCACATAAAGAGGAGACAATCCTATTTGTCAAAGATAGAAGTGAGCAGGAGTGGCCATTTTACATGATCACAGTAGAAAAGAAAAAAAAAAAAAAACGGTTTAAAAAATGAATACATCATGTTGGTAGAAAAGAAAAGAATAGGGTCTACGGATGAAAATGAGCTTATAGTTATCTCTGATCTGCGTGATTTCAAGCAGCATGTTAAGAAAATTGAGCATATAATTAAGTTCAATCTGTCAAATTTCAAACATATTAGACCTTTTTCTCACCACAGAATCATCAAAGGTCTATATTCAGCCACATAAACTACTGTTATACTACTTGGTCTCACACCTCAGAGACTCTCCTGAAGTCATTAAAGTCTCTCTTCAAGAGAACACTAAAACTTCTGGACAAAAAGCCTTTACAGTATCATTATTGTAACATCTTAAGAAAGTACAACATTCTGGATTTTGACAGTTATCAGGTATTCATGGATGCTTGTCTCATCTTTAAAGTTTTAAATATATTTCCTCTCCCTCACTTGATGAATTTTAAAGTATAAAAAAACACCAGTCGAGTAAACACCAGAACATTGACCAGAGGGGACTGCAACGTACAAAGGCGCAGGACTAAATTTGGTCAAATGATGGGGTCTATCAGAGGCACACAGTCATGGAACAGGCTACCAGCCCATGTCAGAAACTGTGATACCTATTCAGCATTTAAAACTACGCTGAAACAATGGTTGAAAACTAACCAGACATGCACTCACAGTTAGATTATTCACTTTTTACCTTGGGCCTCAAAGTCTTTTAACCTATATGTGACTTGTCAATGGTCTACTTGTAATGTGTAATGTCCTGTGATTTATGTATTCTTTGTATCATGTCTTGTTGAAAGTATACAATACTAACCTGCCTTAGGACAATGGATGAAAATTAGCCACTGTGCTAACTCCGGCATATTTACGTTGTTGCTCTGCTGACATCTTGATGAATATGCATTGTCATAATTCAAATAAATAAATAAATAAATAAATAAATAAACTACATCTAGGGGTGGATTCACTAAGATCTGAAATAAAAGGTGGTAAACCAAGTGCGTACCTAAATCCTTTGGTGATGCCGATTCCTCACCAGCTGCTACTAAGATTGCAGCAATGATTAGTGCGCATGCAGAAGTGGTGGAGACTGCCATATTTAACTGAGTGTTTCGCTTGTTGAATGTAGAGACGACAGTGCACAGAAGCACACAATGACAATTCAGGAAGTTAAATTGGAGGCAGATGGACTTCTCTGTCTGAGGCACAAACTTTTAATAATGTAGAAAACAAAATAAACAAATAATTTTTTTAAATTTTTTTTTTTTAAACCTAATGATATTTTTTCTCCCTAATTTAATGTGGGTGCTCAGTCAGGTTCTGTTACTTTACTCTGATCAGTCCATGAAAAATAGGCAGATTTGGACAGAAATCATCCTATTGATCTGCCATTGATCTGAGTTAATACGGCAACACAGTCTGTCAATCAGTTGATCAGCCCCATTTGAAGATGATCTACTGACCATCATCCAGCAGGTCTGAGCAGCGCTGTGTTGTTGTTGCATTACTGCGTAAATTACGCATCTGATCAGCTGATTCTGGCCTGATGCTCCTTCCATCAACGCGACACCAGGTCAAAACATGGAGAGAAAGACACAGAAGCTCACTGGAACTGTGGACACATGCGTACCGGACTCCACACGGGCTTCAGGCATCCAGCTTTTTCTCTCCCTCACACACACTTTATTTTCTCATTCAGTGTCTGTTAATATTGAATATTGTTTTATTTGAGTTACAGTATTTTCTTACACTGGAAAGGTTAACTGGAGCCTTTTTTCCATGTCTGCTGTTTTTTGTGTCAACATTTACTGCAGATAATCTCTGCGTGTGTGTTTGCACCTGCTATCAGTCAAACTATTTTCCTGTGCTAAAACAATCACCGCAAACAGTTCCAGGTTTGATGAATTGCATTGCTGCCACTACATTAATTTATTTGCATGTCCTCCTCCCATTTTTTTGCTCCCCTTGTGAGCTCCACCTACTATACATATTAATTAGAGGGAAACGTGCTAAATGGATTGAGGACGCATTGCGACGTGCAGCAGCCGCGCAGTCCTGATTCCCTGGAGTTTGTACGGCTTATTAGTGCGTGGAGTGATGTTAGCACAAGTTTTAATATCCTAAACCTTTAGTGAATCCACCTCTTAATGTGCAATGTCCCTGTCATATAAAAATAATGTATAAAAAATATGACAAACTATAAAATATAAAAAAGGATTTAAAAAGAAAATAATTCAAATTAATTTATTAGAAAATCAAAAAAGGATAACAAATGTATAAAAGGAAAAAAAAATAATAATAATACACGATCCGATCTTGGTAGAAGAAAAAAAATAAAAAATAAATAGGAAAAAAGAAAAAAAATATAAAAAGGATTAAAAATGAATACATGATTTTAGTAGAGAAGAAAATAAAAATTAACAAAATGTAAAAAAAAATACAAAAATCTGAAAATATATTCAGAAAAATTAGATTAAAAAAACAAATTCAATAGGAAATTTTAAAAAGGGAAACAAATACTGAAAATGAAGATAAAAATAAATTCACAACTTAGTAGAAAAGAAAAAAATGAATAAATGATCTAAGAAGAAAATAAAAATAAAAAGGAAAAAACTATATATATAAAAATATTTTAAAAATAAACACATAGAAAATATATTTTAAAAAAGGGATTAAAAATAGAATAGACGATCTTATTAGAACATAGACAAAAGTGAAAAGATAAGATAAATAATTCACAATCCCCTCAGTGATAGTGAGAGCAGAACCAAACTGTAGTGCAATTCATGCCATTGAGTATTGACTAGTTTCCTAATAACACTGAGCTCATTCTGGGACACACTGTTCTACACAGCCTTAAATCATTGCTGAAACACATATTGAATGACTTGAATTATGTTTGAAACCAACTGGTGTGTCTTCTTAAAAGTGCCTTAGTGAGTGATTTACAATTGTTATCCTACCTTGAACTTTTACTTCTGTAAACACTGATCTTTGGATCATAAACTCAAAGTCTGCCTCTAAAGTTACGACTCATGCTGAGATAAGCTCGCTACGCCTCCACAAACACCAGCCAAGATAAACAGCACCGTGACAGTGGGAGCAGTCCGAGCAGAAAATCAAATCAGCTGGAGGAACACTGAGCTAATGAGATCTGAAGCAAAGAGAAACAAGGAGAACGGAACATGGTTCTGCTATCTCAGCTTCACTTTCAAGCACTCAAAGAAAAGGGAAGCAGCAGCATTAGAGGTTTCCCTCAGGCACAGATCAGCATCTGGAACTGCTACGACTGGACAGAAGGCAGTGGCTGCAGCTCATGGTCATCAATATTGGGTTTTCTCTTTAGTGGCAGAGATGGAAAGCAGCGAGTAATCAAAAGTCCTGCAGCAGCCTGTTGACTGTTAAAGGTCAGGTACTCCATGTCTGTCCATCCATACGTTTCCTTTCTCTACCCACTTATCCTGATCAAAGATTTGTAAAGCAGAGCACACCATCCAGGCCTTTGCTTTTACTGCTTTCATCTCCAAAGACATTAGTCTGATTTCCATTTTCTTCTGTACAATCACAGTAATAATGATCTGAAAACAAAACTAAATCCTGTTTTACAGCAGTGGTTCTCAAACTTTTCAGCTCACCACCCCCAAAATAAAGGTTCCAGAAACCGGGAACCCCCACCGTAGCTGAAGGTGGTTGAACACAGACATGAACATTGAAGAACAGTCATGTAGAGACAGGACCATCTATAAGGGGGAATAAAGGGGAGAGATTTTTGGGGTCCATCCATAAAGTCAGTAAAATGATGGTCTATTGTTCTATGAGTCTGTGATAACCACATTTATTTATTCATCTGAATAATATCCACTGTTATCCAAGAAGTTTAGTATTATTCATGCCATAGCATATAGTCATCTTAAAGATGTAAATCCTTGTTTTGATCAGAAATAAAATGGGTTAAAAGTGACCAAAAATGGTAGAAAATGTGGTGAAACGGGATTTTAAAAAACACAGAAATTGGTTAAAAGTTGCAAATTTGAGTGGCCAAACATGGACAAAAAAAGTGGTAAAAAAAAGGGTTCAAAGTGTCAAAATCATGAATGTGGTTAAATTGGCAAAAAATAAGCTAAATTAATGGGTCAACATTTGTCACATTAGGTGAAAAAGTGGTGGAAAGGTTTTACAAGTGCTGAAAATGTCTGTAAAGTGAAAATAATGTGCAGAAAAGGCAAATTTGAGTAATGTAGAAAAAATGCATTAAAAGGAGCAAAAATATGGCAAGACAAAGTGATGAAAATACGTTAAAACGTGGCAAGTTTGGTGTAGTTGCAGTTGCATTTTTTAAAATAAGCAAAAATGGGCTCAAATTGTTAAAAAATTACTTCTTGAAGGCATCTGGTGACCCCCACCCAGTGTCTTGCGACCCCAAATAGGGTCCCAATCCCAAGGTTGAGAACAACTGCTTTAAAAGGACACAAGGATGATCAATAACTGCTCAACTGGCTTACATATGGTTAGATTTCTTTGATAAATGTATTATTCCTTTGTCACTATATATGTGACACTATACTGTTCAGAGCCCTCTTGATCAAACTACTAAAAATGTGACAAATCTTGTGACTTTTTCTGGTGTAAAATTACACAACCCGGCCCGTTCTGTTCATAACTGAGCACCAGCAGAGGCAAACTTCTCTCTATCTACTCCTCTGAAATACATCTCACAACTTCTAGCAGCTTTATGGACAGTCAATAGCAAATTTTTCCCACTGAGAAGTTGGTAACACTGTTAGACGAAGACCAAGAATGGAAAATTCACAAAATAACAAAATCACTCAGAGAGCGCAAACCTCCGCCAAGCGTCAAATCTCCTCTTTTCCAGATATTGTCAGCTATCTGAATCAGTGATCCTGGTCATGGTACATTGATCATTCACACTTTAAAGGCTTTGTAAGAAATGTATATTTTCATTAATAATCATACAGTAGATCACAATGTGTGGACATCGCAATGATATGTGCGATCTGGATCCGATCTGGATGAAACTCAGTGGGGTAATTGAGGAACCAACTTGACATAATTGAGTCCAATTTACAAAGATTCTTCATTACGAACAATTTCGCCAAATTTTTTCAAAGGAATCCAGATTCAGTACATTGATCTGGATCCCCTAAAATATAATGGAATCTTCCTTGGCGTAAGGTCTATCTTTGGTTGAAGTTTGGCCAAACTTCATGTTTGTACAGAATGAAGCAAACAGATCATGTTTCAATGCCTTCTTTGCTATGTCTTCAAATTTTGTTGTGTACTGTATGTGTCTTTGGTGCTTCTGTGTGTGCAATGGTTTTTTTCCCCTCTGCTTATCTCATGTTTTTCCACTTCTTATCTAAGATACAGGGCGCTGCCTTAATGGCTTGCGACCCACAGTACTTTTGATCCTGTACTATCATGTTATATGTGATTGTATATTCATGTTTCTTGAACAGGATGTAACTGGAACCCAATTTCCCTTCAGGGATGAATAAAGTATTTTGAATCTCAAACGCTCACATTGGTGAAATGCACCAGGTTCTCCTCCTCGTTGACTTTGTAGGTCTTCACACCGTACTCTTTGGCCAGTCGGAGGATGCGGTTCTGAGTCGGTCCGATGTACGCTCCGCCAAGGTCCACCCACTTTGTCTCCTTATTCTGAAGGAAAAACAAAAATTGTTATTGAAAATGAAATAAGTCTCATTTGAGGCTTTTTTTTTTTTAAATGAACAATTCTAACTTGTTGCTCTAGGCTTGTGTTGTCAAAGGTCTGAGGCTAACCACACCTACCAAAATGTCTCCATTCTAAGTTGTGACTTTTTAAATTGAAAATCATTTTTTTGACAATCTAACGAGTACACATGTGACTTGGTTTTAAAATGTAACGCAGGACGCGAATAAATAAATATTGAAAAATACATCACAGGTAGTAACCAAGCCTCTACTCTTTGGGTTTTTTTTTCTTCGTGTAAATAGTACATTTTATTTAAATCAACCGATACTGGGGTATTGTTTCCTCTTTCTTCACTCTTTATTCTATGACAGGAGTTCTCAACTTGTAGGTCAGGACCCAAAAGTGGGTCACAGACTAATTTCAATTGAATGATAGACTCTTATTTGGGTAAATGATTGGTAAAACATTCCTGACAACAGGTGGCAAAAATTTTGTATTATGTTTCTCTTTTCAAGTCAAACCTTTTCATTATTCACCTACTAATAAAGTAGAATTTAATAAGTTGTTTTGTTATTTTGCTTTTATCAGTGAATCTTATTCTGTTGTCTCAGATTCAAACAGCACCGTCTATTGTTAAATAAATAAAAAGGCAAACATTTTCCTGTTTGGGGTTGTGGCTTGTTCTATAGTCTGGTGCAGACATAGGAAAGTGATGGCCCTGGGGCCACATGTGGCCCTCAGTCTAATTTTGTGCAGTCCCAAAAATAAATGCACAAAATTACACCAAAAAAGAGACAACAGAAAATACATAAAATGACTATAAAACTAAAAAAATTACAGAAAAATACACAAAATGAATAAATCAATTTTATTTATTTTTGAACATGTATATATTTTTTTTTTTTTTCCGAATACAAGAAAATCAAAACAAATATCAACAAATTATACAAAAGTTTGAAAAAGTGGTAAGGCAAAGCATAAAAAACCAAACACACAAAACGCCTCCAAAAACAAATGAAATGACAAAATGAGAGAAAAACATGTACACAAATACAAATACACAACAAAAACACAAAATCACTTCAAAAACAAATAAAATAACACAAAAAGACAGAGAGAGACAAATATATACAGTACAAAATGATATTCAGCAACAAAAATACAAAAACACAAACCAAAATTACACAAACTCTTTGTTGCCCATGTCTGGTCTGGTGTAATGTCATCATTAAATGTCTTGTTTGCTCTTACTGGGAAGTGCTGCCACTCAAGATCAATACAAATATAATATTTTATTCCATCTATTGTCTCAGAATGAGTTTTGCTCTTACTCTGACGGTGAATGTGCGACCGCCGACTCGATCCCTGGCCTCCAACACCAGAGGGTTTAGCCCGCTAGTCTTCAGCAGCTTCGCCGCACTCAGACCTGCAACAAGGGAACAAAGTTTACAGTTAGTGTTTACTCTGAATTTCAACCAGCGCTCAAGGAAGTAACACTGCATCAATAGGGCCTCAGATTTTACATTATCACAGAAAACAGAATTCATGTTTTGAAAAGGAAAAAGCAAAATTAAACGTTTTCATTACTATCATTATTATTATTATTAATATTATTATTCCATAATAACAATTTAAAATCCTGTCCCAATATGACATAGACATACCGCACCTACATATTTCCCCTCTGTAAACGGGTTACTGTATGTCTGGCAAGTGTGGAAAATAAATGAATATGTCAAATTTTGCTCATAATCTTGTTCAAAATCTTGCGCTACATAATCCGACAGCTGTGCAATTTTTGACGTGATACGTGAGGACAGAAGAGAAGAGAATTATACTTTAAAATTATTACTGCCATATTAGACGTGAAACAAACATGGAATGCAGAGTGTTACAAGCAGGTTTGGAGCGTTTATCTTCCTGCAGCGAATTCTCGTAGGATGAGATTTCACGAGAGTTATTTTGGGAAAATCAGTGATGGAAACCCAGCTGTAGATGGATTGGTTTATCGTCCTGATGCGAATAAAAGTATTAGGAACCCAGTGCACCATCTAACATCTGTTGACAGAAAAATCGGTTGCAAAAACTTTTATGTGAATATAACAGAAATGTGCAATATGTAAGTGTGTGTGGACATGACACGCACACGCACACACACACACACACACACACACACACACACACACACACACGCACACACACACACTCCCTCTGGTGAAATCCAAACAACAGTGTTCACATGAATAGTTTTACCTGGTGTCTTGCTTACCTATGTTGCCACTGTCCTATAACTGACTGTATTTAACTTTGAATGTTGCTATACTTTTATTGTTGTAATTTTTTGTACAGTGCAGTACAGTAGAGGAAGTATAGTTTGTACTTTCCTATTATTTCTGTTACTTTTAACCCTCTAAAAGCCTGCTGTGCACAGGTGTTGTAATTTAGCAAATTGTGCTGCTAACATACTTAAAACCAGAGGTGTCCAGATCCAATATCGATATCGGATATTGGTCCAATATCAGCCACAAAACGGATATCGGATTTTATCTAAAATCACTGACATAAGCGCTCCGATATAATTTTCCTCTCCAGTACTTCTATCCATAGGTGACTGTGGTTCACACTAACAATGTAACCTACTGTTGCTGACTATTGTTCTCTGTTTGAGTGACAGCACTTGATCGAGCCTTTTCTAACATTCCAGACTACAAAATAAGTCATAAAAGTATGCATGAGTCGTGATGATATTGTATCATATAAATATCGGTATTGGTCGATATGCAAGGCTGCAATATCGGTATCGTATTGGAAGTGAAAAAGTTGTATTGGGACATCCCTACTTAAAACAATACATCTGGGTAACTAATGTAATTGTGACGTCAACATCAAATAAACAATTACATAGAAAATAAATAAATAAATAAAACAACAGTGGAGGGTAGAGAGAGTCAGCATGTCTGAAGACACAACAACATCTTTGGTTATAGATAACGGAATATAACAGCCATATGTTCAATGTACATTGTATTCAATGCTAGGCAGGTCTGCTTTAAACACAGAATGGATGGTTGAATAATTAATTACATCTCCAGATCTACAGCCAGAATATGTTTTAAGTTTTAGGAATCAAACCTATGAACCTCTGAGCTGCTGCTCTGGGTCTGGTGCGTAGCGTTAAATCAACAGGCTTTTGTGCTCAACACAGAAGTTAAATGACATTTGCTCTGAGAGCAGCTTCAGAAGGACAGCGTGGAGGGGAAACCCTGGCAGTGCTGAGATGTTGAGAGAATCACAGAGCAGACAACTTGCACATCATGTGACCAGAGCAGACTCACTGACCAATCAACCGCTGAGCAGGCGACTTTTCACACACTGACCCCTGGGCACTTCCTGTTGTAACATTAATGCAACGAGACGTAGCATGTAGGAGGGTTGGTTGGTGCGTACGTGCACACCGACATGCATGCATGCACAGATTTACGACTTGACGATGACACAGCGAGGGTTTTATGTAACACAACGGGCCGTGCAAACTTGATAGAAAGCATGTGGACGCCAAACATTCAGAACACGTGGTGAACAGCTGCTCTTTGGCTGCATGAGCTGCATCATTAATGCATCTTTCAACTGATGCAGATATAAGCCAAAGACTTCAATCAATAATAAACCTGTTTTACCTTCAACAGTTATCTCAGTGTTATTCAATAACAGAAAAAATTGTATTTTATGATCTGAAAGGTCAGAAATGGAGAAGCGTCGCAGTGAAAGCAGCTGATAGGAATAGCTACTTATTACCACTCACTCATAGAACCACTTTATAAGCTACACCTTGTTAGTATTGGTTAGACCTAAAGTATCTGGGTCCATTTAGGAGCTGAAACCAACTATAAGCAGGCTTATATCCGGACAGTTGCTGGTTTGAATCCGCTGTGGGCCATCAACGATGTGGGACCTTGAGCAAGTCCATTATCTCTCCCTGCTTCCAGGTCATCAGTGCAAATAAGAACTTGTTCTCAAATAACTTATCTGATTAAATAAAGTTAAGATGAAAATAAATATAACAAAAAAAAAACGTTTTGGAAGGAGATCATGTAACTGGGAAGTTATTGGAGGTCAGTAAACGCATCATCATGATGGAGAAAGCAGTTTGAGATGTTTAATCTTAGTGAGAGTGTGCATAGAGAGAGAGATGGAAACCCTGACTCAGCGACAATAATCAAACCACGACTCTTCAAACAGAATTAGGAACTTTTTCCTTTACACTCTCAATGTAAAATCAGGTCTCAACATATATGAATGTATGAATGCCAGGGGGTGGGGGGGGTAGAGTACTAGAATAAAGTGTAATTGCACATCCACTACTGTAGACGGCAGTGGCGCTCTCAAGTGTGTAAGTGTGCGCTCTATTAGAAACCATAGAGCAGGGGTTCCCAAACATGTCAGCCAGCGACACCCAATATATGTTCTCTTTGTGTTGAGACCATGGTAACGCGAACCCTCCAGCGACACTGAACCCACCTCCCTGCTGGGTACCTGGGAGGCGCGTCGGACGGGGTGACGGCCAGAGCAAGACTGCTGCGCCCGCCGGTGCAGAGTGGGGTTTTGTTTAGATTCCGAGCCACGGATGGAAAACAGGTCCACAGCCTTGCCGGGGGCGGTGCCCGCGCAGCTACTTCATTAAACCAGAGAGCACTGTTAGCATCATATGATATAAGGTAGCGTACCAGAATACTCAGTGTAAAAAAGCCCACACCATAGCAGAGAAGCTGATGCGGCCTGCAGCATTAGACATGGTCTCTGTCATGCTGAAGGAAACAAGTGCTTCAAAAATACAATTTAATGAAGCAACTGAAGAAACACTGTCAGTTGTCAATCAGCACAAATTGTTTTATTCATTTGTGTTTTGTAGATTAAAGTGTTTTATATATTGTGCTCCTGAGTTAATGTTGCTGGTTAACTTGAATTATTATTATTATTATTATTATTATTATTATTATTATTATTATTATTATTATTATTATTATTTATTGAGTTTAGATACATTTTATTTTTCGGTATCAAATGGTTCAAGTCGGTTACAATTACCTGCAGCACTTGTATATATGTATATATCCTATATATTCATTATTAATATTATTATTATTAATAAAGTGTTTCTGCTTTGTTTTTTGTTCTTCGCACCATCCACCAAGATAAATACCTTGTATTGTTTTTAAACTGTACTTGACGAATAAAACTGATTCTGATTCTGAAAATGTTTATAGTGTAAATAAGTATTTAATTTTAATTTCAGGCAAATTAATGCACTTGAAATCTTTTCTGTTACAGACTAAAAAGTAATGTTAATAAAGTTATTCTTTGATGTAAGTTGATCTATTAAATTCTTTTTTGTTTTATCTAATGTTAATAAGGATAATGTTGTGCAGAGGTGCACTTATAAGAGTAATATATTATAAGCAAAATATTTTCTTCTTGAGAAGCATGGATTTACACGCTAGTTTAAACCAGATAACAAGTGATTGAATGTCGAGAAAGCATGACAAACAGACAAAAATGTCTAATTCCACCCATAATCCCGTAAAAAACATTGCACTACGAGGAACGGTTTCTCTAGTGACTGAAAATGAATTTAAAGTTTGTTTCTAATGTGTTGTGATGAACAAGCAGTTCAGATTAGTATATGACGGTTCTGGTTTAGCTAATGGTGTATTAGCTAAACTGGTGTTCAGGTTATCTGGTGACACGTCATTGCTGAAGCCTCTACAATCACACGGCTGTGCAGGGTTTTGTGTAAAATGTGAGGGTGAATCGCTGGTCGACGGTAATAAAAGGTTTCACGAATAATGTTTTGGAATCATATCACATTTTAGCAGTGTGGCTAACTCTCGTGAGATTTCAGCCTAACCCTCTTGTTTTTGTAAATCATCTGAAGTATATAAAACGTGAAATTAATAACAGTAGTTGACCCTATTAAAACAGAGAAATATGACAAGATCAAAACAATAATTGAAACATGATGCAGGAATGTGTAAACAGTAGTTATTGGCACCCATGATGCAAAATAGATGTGGTCTGAAATAGAATTAAGGAAATTTAAAACGTAAAATCAGAGTCCCTACATCTGCCTGATGAGATGCTTGATTGCTCTTTTTGTTTGGACCATGTTCTCTGAGTTATTTCTCAAACTGCTGCTGAATATGGATTTGCAAAATTGGGAAAGTGTCCCTTTAGCTGCTTAGGCTTTAGAACGATGCACTAAAATATACTAACGTAACCTGTGAAGAAGAGCCTTAATCTCAGCAATATGTCAACATCTTCCTGGTCTTTGTCCAACATTCTCCTCATACTTTATCCTCCGTCGTCTCCATGCTTTTCCCCCAGAATCCCCTTAAGTCCCACTGAAGCCACTGAGGTTTATACTTGTGTAAACATACTCTGTGCTGCATTACTAAAGCTGAGCCTCTCCACTCCGTGCAAACACACCCCACCCGCCACGCTTCCAAGATCGCATTAGCCTCCACCGTAGGAGCCTCACAAATCTGTAAAATTGACCAATTACCCGTGTGCTAGTGGAAAGGTCAGTCTGTGATTGAAAAACAAAGAGCATCTGTCTGCATCTCCTGTTTGCGCCTCGAGCAATTGCAGCAAAAAGTGTCTTCGAGCTTTGATCAGCAAGTCTGTTTGTCCAACATCCAACTACATTTGCTTTCTGACTGCTGTGTAAATACAGAATCGACTCAGTTTACATTCCCTCCTCTGTTGTTTACCTTCATTCCTTATTTCCAACCTGAAGAAGCTCTGGAAAAACCCAAACACACACACACTCAGCTGAGTCACAAGCTAAACACCAGCCCATGAAAACAGGGCAGAAGATGACACGAAGGCAAAACACTTTGTACAACTGTGTCCATTTACTCAGATGAGTTAAAGGGATCATCCACTGTTTTTACAAATGTGGCCTAAAACCTTTGAAATGTACTTATTAGAAGATCTATGCCTACAAAACACATTATTTTGCACCATATTTGTTTTATTAACTTCTAACACTGGGACTGGGACCATGTTAAAATGACATCACTGATGACGTAAATTGCCCCTTTAAGTCCATTGAGTTCTATAGGAGTATTCAGGATGATTTAGCAGCTTTTTCAGTCAAAATGACAACTTGTGCTGCTTTGGGTTACTCTAAAAATCAGAAAAAGTTAAAAAAAAAGTCAACGTAAACTTTTTTTGTTTACCGAAATTTGATGAACAAATTCCGTGAACCAAAAAAATCTGTGACCTCAGGGGGCGTCATCAATGACGTTATTTCAACATGGCGGCGAACGGGTGGAGTCAGACATGATAACAGGTGGCCAAAAACATGGGCAAAATAAAAGTGAAAGGTGACTAAAATGGGCAAATAAAGACGAACCAGGTGGTATGTAATGGCAAAGGGTAGCTTTAATGAGAAAAATGTGGTAAACAGTAGTGAAAAAGGGAGCAGATGTGGAACAAAAATAGGCTAAATGTCAGGAAAAAAGGATTATTATTATTATTATTATTATTTATTGGGCCAAAGGTAGCTTATTTGGATGAAGAATGGCCAAAAAAATGTTTAAAGAATCCACAAAATTTTGGATAAAAGTGGCAAAAAGAACTTGCACAAATGGACAATTAGGAAAAGGAATATTTATTGGTAAAAGGAAGCTACAATTTAAAAAAACAAACAAGTGTCAAAATGTATGGAAAAGAGGAAACAAGTGGTATTTATTGGGCAAAAGTTTGTTTATTTTGATTAAAAGTGGCCAAAAAAATGAAAGAAAGGACAAAAACTGGATAAAAGTGTCAAAATGTACCAGTAAAGTAAATAATGTGAAAAAGGGAATATTTCTTGGCAAAAGGTAGCTAAAGGCCAAAAAAAGTGTAAAAAAGTGAAAGGGGGCAAAATGGTACAAATGACGTTGCAAAATGGCCAGAGGAAATAAAATGAAGACATAAAAAGCCACATGTTGAGCATCACTGACTTAATAACAGCTTCTACATGGTGCTTCAGGACCTAAATGCATCTTTGTGACTGTGAGGGAGTGGAAGAGTTGGCTATTGCAGGACCTGAACATAACGTTGCACGCACAAGAGATAGGGTGAGAAGCTCAGTCATTCGGGAGGGGCTCAAAGTAGAGTCGCTGCTCCTCCGCATCGAGAAGAGCCAGATGAGGTGGCTCGGGCACCTAATTAGGATGCCCCCTGAACGCCTCCCTAGTGAGGCGTTCAGGCGAGCCCTGAACGCCTGAACACTAGGGAGCCCTGAACGCCTCCCTAGTGAGGCGTTCAGGGCACGTCCCTCCGGAAGGAGGCCCCGGGGAAGATCCAGGACACGCTGGAGAGACTATGTCTCTCGGCTGGCCTGGGAACGTCTCGGGGTCCCCCCGGAAGAGCTGGAGGAAGTGGCCGGGGAGAGGGAAGTCTGGGCCTCCCTACTGAGGATGCTGCCCCCGCGATCCGGAAACGGCTAAGCGGGAGAAGATGGATGGATGGATGGGCACAAGAGCGTCATGGCTCCGCTTTTTAAAATGCGATGCAGACCGAGCACTTGCAGGTGTAAATGTGAACTAAACCATAATTTAGTCCCTGAACAGCAGCTGTGTCAACTACAAGAGAGATGGAGATGAAGCTGACCACAGACCACACTGGAACTACATGAAGCCTCCATCAGCATTAGCATTAGCATTAGCATTAGGAGCAAAGACATATTTCATGACTATAGCATCGCAAAGCCTGCTGTTGCTGATAGTCCGTATTCACAGGTGCACAGCGGACGCATGCCCGCTTCTGTGTCCACCACCACCCTGAAACGAACAGAAAGAAGTCTCCGGTATGAGAGCAAAAGTAAACAGGAAACAAACAAAACAAAACAATCGTGCACACACATACAAACATACAAACACACACACACATACATACACACATACAAACACACACACACATACAAACACACATACAAACATACACACATACAAACACACACACACATACAAACACACATATTTCATCTCATCTCATTAAGACATTACAGCCGATCACATTAATTGCATAAAATGCAAAATATCGGCCGATCCGATATAGCCGATCAGATCGGTGTAAAGCCTGATAAAGACCTTGAATCTTTGACTCCTTTATTGTTCTGTGAAAGATTTGGTGTCACGACCCAACCCCCGCCATGACAACGTTCCCAAAATACAAACTCATGTGGAATTCCTGGATACAGTGAAGGAACCGTGTGCTCTTGACCATTTGTGCTGTTTTTCTTTCCACTCACTGGTTTTCTTCTGCTCCACAGGACCTTAAAGCTCCAGCTGACCCTATATATTAGATTCTTCTGACAGGGCAACAGCAGGAAGTCACCCATGTGTGCATGTATGTTTGTTTTTGTTAAATACAAGACTCAAATTTAAGATTTAGAATAATAGTATTTATTGAACACACACACACACACTTGTGTGAAACAGAACCCTTTCCTTGCCAACAGTAATTACTATGATGGAGCATCTTGGCAGGAATAAAAACGTATCAGTGTGTGTGTTTGTTTTCTATGTTCATGCTCCTCCCCACAAAGGCAAAGTACAATACCTTCAATGCACTTCAGCTCTACCTACTCTCTTAGCATATACATAAAGATCTGCTATACATCCTATGTGGTGGACAGGCCAGCTCTTCAAAATTGGAAAAAAGCGTCATGGTTTGGGTCTGGATCATGTTTGGTCCTTCAGTAAACAACTTAGCATATGTCTCAGCTCCCTGTAATTTGATCAGCTTTGAGCTATGAACATAGACTGTTCACATCACTAATGATTTGTCACATATATACATTGGTTCCTGGGTGACACGCTCTGGAAATAAAAAAAAATACTTTTTTAAAAACTATTTTCATTGGCCCATAACTGCATTTGGAATTTTTTTTTTCATTTACAGTATAAAGGTTACTCTTTCTTGGGATATAAAACATTTTCTCTTTATGTGACTTCTTCATTTTTATTTTAGACCCCAACTTTGTGTTATTTCACCACTCGCAAATATCGGAAATCCTTGCCTCTGTGTGTCTTATAATCATGTTTTGTTTGTCAGTTTTTTACTCGTAACATTCATTATTTCTCATGTTCTACATTTTCTCACATAGTATGAATTAGAAAAAGCAAAGACACACAAACAACCTTTTTTTTTCCAATTTTGAGGAACTGTCATGTCCACCAGATAGGATGTATAGCAGATCGTTATATACTGTATATTCTGAGAAAGTAGGTGGAGCTGTATTATGATACTAAAAATCCAGTTTCCTATGTGATGTAATTCCTGAATTATAGGAAGCTAAAAATTGAAGAAAAATAGGGAAAAATCCATATCTCAAAAAGGATTTATTCGATCAAACAAAATATTTATAGTGTGCCTATTGAATAATCACGAAACAAGTGGTAAAAATTTGCTAGAATTTTTTTAGCACAAAGTGCGTGGGATGTCCTGAGAACCGAATGATCCAATTGTGGATTGATCGACTTTTAAACCCTAAAGTGAGAATCAACCCTGATTCCTTCAAGCATCCACAAACGAGAACACCACATTTACACAGTTGCTCCCTATGACAGCACCGTAATTAAAAGCCTGTGTCTGTGCACGCTGTCAGAGCGCGACATTTCATTCTCTTGATGCGTATGCAGCTCGACAAGATGTTCTTTTCATTGGGAGACAAACAAAACAAAACAAACTCAATAGCCTCTGAGTGACAACCAAGCCACTCCAATCAGGGCTCTAAACCGCTTCCTATCGATCGGCTACAGGGAGGCATTTACTTGGCGTGCTGCAATCCCATAATTCCCAATCTACGCTCCCAACCAGTGGACAATCACTGGGTGTTAATGAACAACAAAGAGCGGAAGAATACTGACAAGCAATTACAGGATATTTAGAAAAACGAGAAAGGCAAAGCTAATTCTCCCCACAGAGCAAATCCTCATCATTAGGATGTTGTACCATCATCAACCATAAACCTGAGACATCAACCCTACAACAGTTTATATGCAGTTGTAAAAAATGGAAGTCAACCAAACACTAGCTGCGTTTCCATTACCCTTGGAAATGCGCAAAATCTAAATAGCGCAATAAAAACTGGTAATGGAAACACCTGAATTTTGAAAAAACACTCAAATATTGCTAAAAAAAATTTTACGCTTTGATGAGAAGAAATTTCAGATGTTTCGATATTGAAATGTGTCACAAAAGCGCTATGGAAACACTTTTTACGCAAATACATGTCACAGCAGAACGTGACATAACATGGTCACATGATGCGACGTACACGGCGCGGGACGAGTAATCAGAAAAGACTTAAAAATCATTACTGCCACATTAGACGTGAAACAACAAAGGAATACAGATTGTTTAAGGTGTTATTTGTCAACATTTAGAAATATCGCTTTTATTCAGCCTCAAGTTTTACATGAAAACCTAGCATAGCGTAATAGTTTGAACAAGATTATGATGAGCCAAATTTGACATTCGCCCATTTGCTACACTACATTTACATTTAGTAACCTGTTTCCCAGGGAAAAATTGCATATAAATGCGTGATATGGTTCCAAAGCATTCGAGGATCTCCATGTTATGTTGGGGCCGTATTTTAAATAAATAAATAAATAAAAACAGTTCAGATTGTTTTTCTATTTCAGAACGTGAATTTTCTGTTTTCCATAATCATGGAAAATGGCAATAGAAATCTGGATATGTATTAAGGGTGTAAAAAAAAATCAATTCGGCGATATATCGCAGTATTTCAACGCTTCATATCGATCAAAAAATAATTTGTATTTTATACCATTTTGTAGGTGAAATTTGTTGGTGAAATTTGTAATTATTGATATTGCGATATATATCGTATTGCTTAGTACCGAGATCTACAATATTATATCGTGACATGCAAATCATGAATTGTATCATAAGATTCATGGCAATGCAAACCCCTAATATCTATCCATCCATTTTCAGACCTGCTTGTTCCTGTTTTTCAGGGATGCGGGAACCCCTAGTTTACATTAAAAAATATAATGCATTGAATTATTCCCAACCAAAATTTTGCAATCCTAATCTGAGACTTTGATCCTAATCCTTCATAAGATCTAAAAGGATCTGTATTTTAGCAGCAAGAGCCTCCTTTATATATTCCTAAAACCTATTACCAACAAGCTCAAACGTCTCTGTCCAATAATATATTCTACTGATCTACGGGTGCCATAATAAAGAAATGAACAATTTCATCAAGAACGAGAGATTGCTCTGCCATGACAAAGAACAATAATACCATCATACACGTGAAGGAAGTAGGGGTGGGAGAAAATAAATCGATTCACATAAGAATCGTGATTCTAGTCATCCATTATTCTGAATCAATTAATAAACCTCAAAAATCATTTTTTTTTTCAATCAAAACTCTGATTCAGAAGATACGCTTAGAATCTTTACCCAGGAAATACTGTAAACTGAACATATACATACATATTAGTGTTCTTAAAAATAGAAAATACCACTATACAAAAAGTCTGCGAGCTTCATGCTAACGTCTATGGGAAAACCCATGTATATGCTAACATTCACCGCAACTGGTGGTGGTTTACGTAACACACCGTTTATGCTTCACTTTCACAAACACAGTCTTAGGAGTGTTATCTAACAGTACTAGGGATGTAACGATTCACTCAACTCCCGATACGATTCGATTCACGATACTGGGTTCACGATACGATTCTCTCACAATTTATTTTACAAAATGGGACTGTAGAAAAATGACGGGAAAATATTCCTTTATTTTTTGGGGGAAAAAACTATAAAAAAAACTGTTTTCCTTTTATTTTTCATTGTCAAAAGAATCCCTTGATAAACTATTCAAAACAATGCAATTTAACTAAAAATAAATCTTGAATGAAATAAATAAAGGAATAATACAAATGAAAATGAAGCCTATTAATTTAAATTCTGATCTTTTTCTTTTTAAAAGTGCTACTGAAAATGTATTTTGTGCCTTAACAATTGGACTTAAAAAAAAAAAAAAACAGTCATTTCACTGTATTTAGGGCAGATATTTGTTTGGACCAGCAGAGGGCGCTGGTAATCCAGTGGTCGGTTGGCATGCAGATATCTTGCAGTGAAAAAGAGATGCTATGCTAGCAGACAGAACTAATAGAAAAAACGTGACTTTTACAGATATTTTTTCGGTGCTAAAGGGGTAGGGAATCATTTATGAACATGTTTAAAAGTAGAAGGCGGCCAGAAAGAAAGTAGTAGCAGATTCCGCCCGCCAACACTTCTGGATAGCGCCCTCTGCTCGTTAAAAAAGTACTGCGATTAAATTTTCACAGTATCGATGTGAATCGTGACACCTATGAATTGATTTTTAACTGCCTTACGATTCATCGTTACATACCTAAACAGTACACTTAAACATTCTCACATGCATATGTTTTTTAAGCCAAAAATAGAAGAACTTAGTTAATAGAGACCAGTACATAATGGGCTTTCAAGATGGTGACTTCCGACTACTACGGCAACAGTGTTAGGCCAAAACAAACAAACTCACCCAGACCTTTACAGTTTATGACACGATCAAAACAGAAAACAACAGCGACCCCAACTTACAATGTATTACATAGACAGGACAAGGAGTGTGTGTGTGTGTGTGTGTGTGTTTGTTAACATGAATAAATGTTACCTTTTGTCTTAATTTTGCCTTTGTGTGATTACATCGTTGGAATGAGTTTATTTAAAATGATCTTACACAAACTGTATTGTTTTGATGTCATAATTTGCCTTAACACACTATGCATTGTATACATTTATGAATCGAGAATCGATTAAAACGAGAATTGATTTTGAATGGAGTCGTGACCCTAAGAATCGGAATCCCCCCAAAGGAAGCATCACTGACTTTACACGTTTGGCCTGAAAGCTTCTAATTCTACTCATTAGAAGATATGAGCTAACGATTTGGCATGTGTGTGTGTTCATCTCATCTAAACACCTGCTACATATTTCATACGAACATATGATGAAAATGTGTGAAATTCTCCAAAAACATGCCGGTGAAGGTGTTTGGTGTCATGTAGCTGTTTAAATTTCATTAAGGGAGTACTAAGTGTTTTTTCCAATTCCATTTCTACATGTGAACAAAATAAAATAGAATGATTTAACAAGTACATGTATTGAAGCTCTATCGATAATTTATGGCATGATTTTGGTGAAGTGCACCCTTAGATTTGATCGGATTATTCACTAATTAATTGTAGCCTTGTTCCTGTGGCTTACACAATGGCAATGAAGTTTAATCTTATCAACATGTTTTTACTTCACCAGTCTGAGGTCCTATGGGTTAGTCTACAGTTGGTTACACTGTCGGGTAATAAACACAAAGCATTGTAAAATACATGTGACATAATCTCCATAGTTAATGCACTACAGAGATTTACTGTATACCTTTGAAATCTTTAGATTTGACACTCGTGGAGATATACTGTTCTTACAGTGACATTTAGACACACATACACAGTCCATAACATGCTCGGCATGACTCAGCAGTGTATCTGTCTGTTTTTAGCCTTTGGTTTCAAGTTCCAAACTTTCTGCACAGCTTTATTCTTTAGAAAGACCTGCAGATACAAGTCAGAGATAAAGAAACACTTCTTTATGTTTGTATTCTCACCAAACTTTGATTAGTCCAGAGTTACTCAGTAGACACTTTTCTGTAAAAGATCAAAAACAATGTCTCATTTACACACTGAGACGAGACATTTTTAATCTCTAGCAACTTGATTAACTGAATATATTTATTCCTCTGTATTTTTCTCTAGTTATTGTACTATAGGTTTAGGCTGTTGGGGAAGCTGTTCAGGTTCTCTAAGGATATATCTCCACTCCAGGAACTTTCCCACAGAATGAAAAGATTCATCAGGGCAGAGAATTGTCCCTGTTTGAAAAGATCAGGTACTTTAGTGGGGCAGGGTTTACAAAGCTGATGTTTGATTGGATGAAGCGTTCGGCCATCTACAGTAAATTCTGTGATTTCAGTTGCTGTTTTCCAATCTGGACAGCTGATAGATAGTACTACAAGAAAAAGTCAAAAGCAATGGTTCTCAACCTTGGGGGTCAGGACCCCATTTGAGGCCACGAGACACTGGGAGGGGGTCGCAAGACGCCTTCAAGAAACAGACTATTTTCTGAACAATTTGAGCCCATTTTTGCTTATTTTTACCCTTTTTCTGCTTCTACATCAAACTTATATTTTAACCTATTTTCATCACTTTTTCTTGCCATATTTTTGCTCCTTTTAATGCATTTCTTTCTACATTACTCACATTTCTGACACTTCTCCATCAAATTTCGATGCCTGTTCTGCATATTTTTTTCACTTTCAAGACATTTTTGGTACTTATAAACCCTTTCCACCACTTTTCTACCTATTGTTGCATATGTTGATCCATTATTGTCACTTTTAACCTCTTTACACCATATTTCATGCTTATTTTTGCCAATTTAACCACATTCATGATTTGTCATGCCCATTATTTGCCAGTTTAAAGTAATTGTTCCTACTTTTAAAATTACATTACTCCAACCCCCTACCCCCATTTCTGCCACTTTTAAGCCAATGTTGACACTTTGAACCCTTTTTACCACTTTTTCTGTCTGTTTTTGGACACTCTAATTTGCAACTTTTAACCAATTTCTGTGTTTTTTTAAATCCCATTTCACCAACTTTTCCACCATTTTTGGTCACTTTTACCCCATTTTATTTCTGATTAAAACAATGATCTTTAAGATTAATACTGTGGTGCAAATAATAATAAACGTTCCTGGATGACAGTGGATATTATTCAGATGAATAAATAAATGTGGTTATCACAGATTCATAGAACAATGGACCATCATTTTGCTGACTTTATGAATGGGCCGCAAAAATCTCTCCCCTTTATTCCCCCTTATAGATGGTCCTGTCTCCACATGACTGTTCTTCAATGTCCATGTCTGTGTTCAACCACCTTCAGCTACAGTGGGGGTCCCTGAGCTCTGGAACCTTTATTTTGGGGGTCATGGTCTGAAAAGGTTGAGAACCACTGCTCTAAAGTATCTGATTGTGAACACATATTTCACGTACTTTGGGGAAAGAACGAACAACTCCTCATCAGTTAGAAGGTCGTATCATCTATAGTAGTTTACCAGTACGCCTGTACTTACTGGAAATGGAAAACACCTGCAGCAAATACTGGTACAGGTCGTGGGGAATGTATGAAAATGTTTGGCATTATAAACTTGGTTTGCATTACGGATTTTTGCAAAATGAAAGCAATATTTCTAAATGTTGACAAAGTTTAATTGCGCTTTGAACGTGTTTCCATTGAAGGTTGCTTTGGAGCCTCGTAACTCCCGTTAAATCTCATCCCGCTGACTCTGCAGGAAGACAGATGCTCCAAGCCCTCCATAGAACACTCTGAAAAAGTGTTTCCATAGTGCCTTACATACATTTCAATATCAAAACGTCTGAAATTCCTCCTCATGAAAGTGTAAAAACTTTTTAGCAATATTTCAGTGTTTTTCCAAAAGTGTCACCGTCAGCCACTGGTGAGTCTTTTGCAGACAAGTTTCCCATTGTTTAAGCCATATTCCTGTCCGTGTAATTGCTCACTAACACGCTGTTTCACTAGAGTCGGTATTGAACTCAACCCGTTCAATACTCCATCTGGAAAACTGCGGATTCTCTGTGGCGTCGCGCATGGAAGCTAAGCTCTGACCACTCAGTTCGAAGGTAAACAATGATTTTTGTTTAAATAAAAAGACTTGTAGACAATACTTTAATTTACTTACTCACTCATGTAGTTTGGAGCTTTACATTTTGTTTTGCGCCGTTTTGTTACTTTTCTGATTGGCGCTACAATGTCATCAGCTTCTCAAACATTTCACGGGAACACACACACGCACGCACGCACGCACGCACGCACGCACGCACGCACGCACGCACGCACGCACGCACGCACGCACGCACGCACGCACGCACGCACGCACGCACGCACGCACGCACGCACGCACGCACGCACGCACGCACGCACACACACACACACACACACACACACACACACACACACACACACACACACACACACACACACACACACACACACACACACACACACACACACACACACACACACACACACACACACACTTATCATGTTCATGTCCCATAGAATTAAACCAGATGCACCCACAAATAAACCCCTTTATAACACTACAGAGTACAGAGTATGTACACCTCTTTGTACATCCAACCTTCAAACACATACTCATTTCGCCATAATTAACGACAATACTTAAGCTCCTCCCACTATATGAATACATACTTCTGACGGGCACTGTAGTAGTTTTGTTAAAAGCTCACTTTGCTTGGTTTGTTTTAAACAAAGAGTTAAAGTCAAACAGGTTTGGAGCTTCCACTTAACCTCGGGCTTTGCCCCACAGGTTGAGAACCACTAACCTAAAGTAAGCTGCATGTTTGTAGACAGTAGGAGAAACAGCGTGAGTAGATTTCAGTTGCTAAAGTTAAAGTGGCTTTAGTTCTAAACTCTTTTCTCTATTCAAGAGAACTTTCTTTCTCTTATCGTCTTCCTTATTTCCTTCTTCCCCTTTGCTGTGTTTTCCACAGTCACAGCTTTAAAGGAACAAGAGGAGGAAGTGTTTTCCTTGCTTTGAACCCCCCAGCATCCTCTGAGCTGTGGTTTGATAACAGCCTGTCAGAGGCGTTTAATGTCTTCTCTGCTGCATCTCAGAGTCTGAAGTCCTGCTATAGTGAGCGGCTGCAGACTGGAGGAAAACAACTGTTGTAAAGGACGGCAGAGGGACGTGTGAAGACAAACCATCTGCCCTTTCATTGTTTTATGTGGAGAAATGGTTTCATTACACTGACACCAACCTAATGTGACACTGATGCTATTACGTTAGCTTTGCCCTGTCACTGCTTCTGTTGGGTTTTCCTGCAATTCAAACTGACAGTGAACACAACCTTTACTATGGATGGATGTAAAGTAACTTAATAATGATATTTAATCATAGTCAGGGTTGGGATTAATTACATTTTTCAGTTTGTAACTACCCATTGTCAATTATGATTACAATGACCAGCATAAATTGCATATTTTTGTCTTCAGAAAGTCAATTACAAATACGTTCTCAATTAGTAAAGTTCAATTACAATTCATCTCAATTAACAGGTCCTAAATCAGCTGTGAAACACACTAAAAACAAATATCTATCATCTATTTTTTTATCGATTGATTACTTTGTTAAGCTTTCTAATCAATAAAAATATAGGTTTTAATATTTTTGGTGTGGACATCCAAGCCTTTTTCCTGTCAGTAAACCCCTCGATTCATTTCATACTTTTTTAAATGGTAAAATGTGGGAAAGCTTGATATGAAACATATTTTAACTACATATTTCAAGGCAATTACATTTACAAAGTCAATTATCTAAGCTCAATTACAATTCAATTATGATTACAACAATTATAATTACGCCATAACTGTAATTATTTAGCAATTACATTTTTTATGTGATTACAAGCCCTCTATGTGGTCAAAATACAGGTGCCCTTGCCTGTTACCATGCGTTAAAGCAGAACTAAGTAACTTTTTCACCTCAATAAATCTTTCTCGTAGTCCCTGTGTGGGTAATACAAGTGTTTATGGGGTCTTTCATCTCTCCCTGCTGTCTTGCAACTTTCTTGCTTCCGACCCTGTGGCGAGAGGTACTGCTTTACGGCAGCCCAATACAAACTAATGCTAGATTACGACCACAGGGCTGGTCGTAATCTGGTCTGGTCCTGCACACGGTAGTCTACAAATTCACTTTTCTCAAACTTATATCATGGCGAAGCTAGCAAAAAAACAGGCATGCACACACACTCGCAACCCATTGCTCCATCAGGCAGCACACACACAAATATCCATCTATCTACAGCATCCATCCATCCATCCATCCATCCATTTTCAGAGCCGCTTTGTCAGCACACAAACAAACACACACACACACACATTTCCATACTCCATTCCGTATTACTCCCACATCATTCATTTATTTTACTCGTCTCTCTTACTCATACTGATCACATGGTCACATGTGTGTGAAAGCACCCTTAGTGTCACTGTTGTATTAGGATTTTTCAGTGATCGGTTGCTACTGTCTTGGGAGAGCAAAGGTGCGTATGTAGCTGTGGGGTGGGGCAGGTGGCGGGGGGTTCTGAGTTTTTACGTCAGTGACATAGTCAAAAGGGACCTTTAGGGGGAGCGCTAAGCGCAAGTTACTTAGTTCTGCTTTAAGATTAATAGCACGACTCACGTGAATGCCAACAACCAACACGCTCTGTTCAGAACTCTATTCCGATTCGTTAAGTGACGTTAAGAATGTCAAGAATGACAGCAAAAATTATAACATTCTTAAAGCATCATAGTTAGGTGTAAACCCGGCATGAAAGCCCTCTAGTTAGGCCTAGCCTTAGCTAGCTAACTAGCCATAGATGTTTCAGTCATTACTGAATAAATTACTATTTGAATGTAGGCTAATTCATAATCAATTCATTCATAATCAGTATACCCCTCTTAAAATGGAGGTGCGCGTTGCTAAGTCAAGTGCTGACATCACGTGAAAAGGGGCATTCCATCAAATTCTCCTCAGCTCGACGCTCCCCAGCTGAGCCAATCAGCTTACAGTATTAAATACACGTCTTCATGAGACCCACGAGATCGATCACAGATTTAATGATTAGAGACGTGAGGGCGCATGTGCTGCAGACCAACAGGACGTGACGTCATCTGTTACTGAGCAGTGAGAATAAAAGTTTCTGTGGTTTGAACATTTTAAAACTAGTAAAAGGTTAATGATGGTGTTATTGAGTCAATGTTTTACAGAAAACAACCGAAGCACACACTGGTCATGTGTTTGATACTTTTTTTTAAACACCTGACAGTGTTTAATAAAAGACGATGCTGTAACTCACAATTAATTAACATGTAATTTATGAGAGTTTGATGAATAGTTTGTTTTCAACTCAGCACTAAATGTTAAATGAACAGAGGGAGGAGCTCAGATGTCACGTCCAACACTGCAGACGCTGCAGGTGAGCATGTGAGGTGCGTGCACTGAGCGCACATCCTGAAAAGTGACAGTGTAGCCCCTCCCTCTCTGTATATTCACAGCTTTCTCATTATTAATCTGATCAATGAATGGACTTTTATACCGTGTGGTGAACAGAGGCGATGGATACACACGTATTCTTATTTATTACTGACGGTTTAAACACATGGAGACTGTGATCATCTCATTAAATAGTACAGAACACATTAAACATGTAATAACACAATAATTATATCATCATATTTATTGATTTAAAATCATATTTAATAATTTACCACTATATTCTGTTTAATTTCCTTTTAAAATGCCATATTAAAGCAGTATTTAAATAAAAGACAAGTCTTTTTGACTCATTTTTCCTTTTGTAGATCTTTGTTGTGTTTTAAAGCATCACTAAATGACTTCTTTAATAATGATGACATGGTTTCATGACAGTGCGTCTACAGCTTAAGCTAAGCCTGCTGCTTAAACCTGGTCGGGAGCAGGTTTGACCGGACTTGTTACTATGGTAACCAAGGTGTTTTCTCTTTGATGAAACAGACGTTCCAGTTACATCCAGGCTTAACGGAGCCGGACTCTCAGGTTAAACCGGGGCTTAACTCTGAGCTGGGTTTGATGAAATACCCGTCTGAGCTACTTAAGTTACTGTACTTTGCTTATGTTCACTTACGTGAACTATTAACTATATACATCTTAACTCGAGCCCGTTGTATCTTTAATGTATTTGTGCGTTATTTCCCTCTTTAAATCCTGTTTAATGCACATACAGTAACACTAGTGTCGGTTTTAAATCAGTGCGCGTGCAGCACAAACAGACCCTCGCGCTCTTATGTAACGTTAGCTGCTTCTTTCTGATCAGGAAGAGAACGCACGCGCGCCTGGAGGAGAACCTGTAATCTCCGCAGTCAGTGCAGCAGCAGCACCCACCTGAGAGGCCCCCGCCGACCACGATGACGTCATAGGTGTCGCTGGGTGCAGCCATGGCTCCTTCAGGTCCGCTGGGGCTCGCGCTCTCTTCCACTCTCCGGCTGAACAGCACGCGCGAGTAGCGGCCGCATCTGTATAAAAGCCCCTCGCGCGCACACACACACACGCACACGGCTCCGCCCACTCGAGGCTCCGCCCACTCCCTGGTGGTTGCGTCAGCACGAAGACCTTTTACACATGTTAGCAAACTATTTTATTCACGTGAGTAAATGTTCTTATCATGACATTCATTGTGAGACTTTGAACATTTATTTTAATTCAAATGTATTTATTTAAATGTGAGTATATTTTTAATATTTTGGTCCAGTTTAGATTTAAAAACAAAATCAAGCAGAGAAACATTATTTTTCTTCTGTCTGCGTGATACGAAATCCTAAAGCAAACATGAGCATATGGCGGCCCGGGGACCACATGCGGCCCTCTGTCTAACTTAGTGCGGCCCCCTAAAGCAAAGAAAATTTCTCCAAAAAACACACAAACAATGAATTGTTTTTAGATACAAAAAGCAAAAGCAATAACACAAATGGACAAAGTAAGCAACAGAAAAAAAGCACAAAGTGACTTAAAAACACACAAATTGACACAATAAGTATGAAAATGACTGTAAAATATACAAAATGACAATAATAAAATAAATAAATAAATAAAAATGGCCAACATGACAAGAATACACAAAATGACCACACAGGAACACAAAATTACACCAAAAACATACAAATCGACAACTAAAATATCTAAAAAATTATTATAAAATATACAAAAAAATTAAAAACCAGGACAAAGTGAGAAAAATACACAAAACGACCACAAAAGAACACAAAATGACACCAAAAACATATAAACCAATAACAAAAAAAATATAAATAATTTTTTAAAAAAACAGGCCAAAATGAGAAAAATACACATAATAACACCAAAAACATACAAATCAACAACAAAAAATAATGAAAAAAACCATGGCCAAAATAAAAAAAAATACACAAAACAACCACAAAAAACACAAAATGACACCAAAAACACACAAATTGACAACAAATTATTAAAAATAACTATAAAATATACAAAATGACATCAAAAACTAAAAAAAAAAAAAAAAAAAAAAAAAAAACAGGCCAAAATTCTATGAATAACACACAACTACAAGAACATACAAAAAATATTTTTCCTTTGTGTGTTTTTATTTAAATATTCTTATTGTGACATTCAATGTGAGACTGATGAGCATTTATTAAAATCTGTATGTATTTATTTAAATGTGAGCACACATTTTACTACAGGAGATTCTGGTTTTTCACCAGAAAATAAAGGATAAAAGTAAATATTATTTTGTACAACTCACTTTGAATAATGGCAAATATTTAAAAACAGAGCCAATTTGTTATTGAGTTAGAAATATTTTGAAAAATAATTGAAAACATGTTCAATCTAAACTTATTGTATAAATTAGACCTGATTATGCATATTTTTTTTTAATTGTAAAGGTGGATGTAGAAAAACTAATTTATTTCAATAATTATTAATGTTTAAAAATCAGCCTAAATGTGGGTGTTCATTGATCAAAAACATGATGCAAAGTTTCCTGTTTTCAATTCCTCACAATTAGGTTTGGGTTTTTCTTCATTAATATGACAAAGGTTTTATAAATATTATGTGTTTTACTGGCTAAATAGTATTTACATACAGTAAATGTACTTGTGCAAATGTTAAACTTTTTTATTTATGATTTAAAAACAGATATAAAGAAATAATGTTCAGCATGCTGATATAATTACAAACAACTTACATTTCAATTAATTTTTTGTGTTTTTGTGGAGTTTTTTTCTTCTTGTGAGTTAGAATTTGTTTAGAAATAACAAAATTGATTGATTATAAAGACAAATAACTTCCTTTCTTATCCAAACTATTTATCTGCCTCTACATGGTTGTAATTGTAATAAAGTAAAATAAACAGCATCAGTTTGCCAGGAAGACCCGCACCGACTTTTCCCATGTGAGCAGGTCCCATTTATCCATTTGTTTATGTGAGTAAATGTTCTTATTGTGACATTCGTGAATTCAGAATATTTAACATTCATTAAAATTAAAATGTGACGTTCAGGATGTCACTACAGGAAACTCTGGTTTTACATCACAAAATAATTTTTTTTTTGTGGTTAAACATGTATAATTCAATCGTAACTCGATTTTTTTCTATTTCTAAATACACTAAACAATAATAATAACACATATTAAAAATATACAGTCAGCAACAGCAGAAATACTCAAAACGACACCAAAAACATACAAATAGACATCAGATATACCTATGAATTATAATTTTTTTAAAAAAAGCCAAAATGAGATTACACGAAACAACCAAAAAAAAGCCCCACACAAAATGACATCAATAACAAAATTATCTAAAAATCATTTAAAAAAAAAAAAAAAAAAAAAAAGGCCAAAATGAAAATAATCCAAAAAACGACCACCAAATAGCAGTTTGCATGTTCTCCCCATGCTGCGTGGGATTCCTCTGGGTACTACGGCTTCCTCCCACAATCCAAAAACATGACTGTAAGGTTGATTGGAGTCTTTAAATTGCCCATAGGAGTGAATGAGAGTGAGTGGCTGTGTTGCCCTGCGATGGACTGGCGCCCTGTCCAGGGTGTGCCCCCGCCCAGTGCCCAATGAGAGCCGGAGATTGGCACCGGCAGACCCCCGCGACCCTGAAAAACAGTGGGTCTGAAAATGGATGAATGGATGGATGGACCACCAAAGAGCACAAAATGACACCAAAAAACAGAAAAAATATATGAATAACACACAAAACAAGAACAAAAAGACACAAAAACACTTGTCCTTTGTATGTGTTTTTATCTGTGGAAAGGGCCTTTACCATGTGAGCTGGACCTATTTATTCATTTATTCATGTGAGTAAATATTCTTATTATGACTTTCATGAATTCAGAATGTTGAACATTTATTAAAATTAAAATGTATTTACACAAAGACGTTCAAGATTTCAGGATTCTGGTTTTTTCCATCACAAAATAAAGGACAAAAGTAAATGTGTTTTGTACAACTCAATTTCAAGTTTGTCAAAAATTTGATTTGATTTGAATTATTTATTTACCTCAAACATAAAACAATATGAAGCATTTATTGCTCACTTCAAAGACACCCAGCAATGTTTGAGAAGGGTCAGAAAGAAGCTTAAGGCTTATCTAGTCCTGCCCCGACTTTCAAGCTATTTCACAAAGAACACAATAACTGACATTTGAGCAAATGCATAATATACACACACACAAATATATACTGTATATACAACAAAATACACACAAGAACAAGCATTCATAGGCCTACCTAGACCATCAACATCCACATGTCCACCTACCCATCAGATTCTACATACTGACCTTATGAGTTATATACATTCAATACATATTCTGTTTTATACATACAGTTTATACACTCACATCAAACATAGATACATATGTACACACATATACATACATACACATGAATGTATATGACATGTGCATAAAGTTAATATCATACTATTTCACATTTAAATTTAGAGTGGCAATATATAAATTAACAAAAAACCTTTATTATGTTTAAGTATTAATATATTTATACCATTATATACATATTATGTATTATTGCTGTCCTATGTAAAGTTGTTGCTCTTCTTTCTTATACTTACTAACTATATATATATATATATATATATATATATATATATATATATATATATATATATATATATATATATATATGACATTACAAGCTTTTTAACTAGTTTATGTTGTTGCTTTGTTTTATTTAATCCTTTAGACAAATACATACTTTAACCCTTGCTATTGTGTAATATTCATCTTTTTCAATGTTTTTCTAGCATATTGGATCCTGAATTGTAGTTTTCCTCTAAAATGATATTCCCCTTCTCTCTCTAAAAATCTTTTCTGCAACCCTTTTGGAAGTGAACCTTTACTTGTTTTATAAATCAAACAGAGCCATTTTTTCACATCTTCTTATTGAGTTAAAGGTATTTTAAAATAATGCAAAATTTGTTCCATCTAAATCTGTATAATTCAGTTCTGATTAAGGTTGTTTTTATTATCATCAATAAGGGTAGAGTAGAAAACAAAATAAATTATTAATATTCAATAAGTAATGATTTTCCTGTTTTTAATTCCTCATATATGAAGTTCATTCACTGATATGACAAAAATTTTATATCTATAATTAATATATATAAGATATGTGTTTTAATGGCTAAATAGTATTTACATGATCGCCGTACGCCAGTGTTTTTCAACCTTGGGGTTATGACCCCATGTGGGGTCGCCTAGAATTCAAACTGGGCCACCGGAAATGTCTAATAATTCATGAAAAGTTTGTGATATTTAATTTAATTCATTTAATTTAGATATACATTCAGCTAAACTTTTTACTTTTTATTTTATTTCTTTTTTTTTTTCTTTTTTTTTAATCTTTTGGTCCAGTTTAGATTCTAAGACTAAACCAACCAAGACTAAACCAACCAAACATGGTGATATTCTGCATAATATGGAGACATTGGCAAATGCTGGCCCTGGGGCCACATGTGGCCCTCGCTCTAACTTTGTGTAGTAGTATTAGTGGTGGTAGTAGTACTAGTAGTAGTAGTAGAAGTGGTAGTAGTAGTAGTAGTGGTAGTAGTGGTAGTAGTATTAGTATTAGTATTAGTAGTAGTAGTAGTAGTATTAGTAGTAGTATTAGTAATAGTGGTAGTGGTAGTGGTAGTAGTATTAGTAGTAGTAGTAGTAGTGCTAGTAGTATTAGTAGTAGTAGTAGTAGTAGTGGTAGTAGTATTAGTAGTGGTAGTAGTGGTTGTAGTATTAGTAGTAGTGGTAGTAGTGGTAGTAGTATTAGTATTAGTAGTGGTAGTGGTAGTAGTATTAGTGGTAGTAGTAGTGGTAGTAGTAGTGGTAGTAGTATTAGTAGTGGTAGTATTAGTAGTAGTAGTATTAGTAGTGGTAGTAGTAGTAGTAGTAGTATTAGTAGTGGTAGTAGTATTAGTAGTGGTAGTATTAGTAGTAGTAGTATTAGTAGTGGTAGTAGTAGTAGTAGTAGTATTAGTAGTGGTAGTAGTAGTAGTAGTATTAGTAGTAGTAGTATTAGTAGTGGTAGTAGTATTAGTAGTGGTAGTAGTGGTTGTAGTCACATCCAACTTGTTTTACTTCACCAGTCACACTGCTATCAGTTCTGATAAAGACAGAGGACAACATGTACCATCGGAGAACAAAACAACAAGGAAAGAACATGGAGTCGATGAGCTTCCAGCAAGAAATAAAAATCGCCAAAATGAAGAGGTCAACCCAACCCCCGCATCTCAGGACCCACCTGCTTCACCCCAAAATTCACCTACTTCCACCTCATCCAGCTTCTCTCCTACCCCTGCCTTCTTGGATTTAACTGCCCAGATGAACGAGCTGGTTCTGGCTGGCACAAGACTGACACCCCACCCTTTACCCCACCATGGTCAATCTGCACCACCCATCCCTCCTCGACGATACCAGGCTCAGGATCACTCTTCTCCTCAGGCCAGCTGTGTTCATCTTAGAGCGACACAGGTCTGATGTGTGCTGGGTCCGGACTGCAATAGCTCTATTTTTAGGAACAACCAGAAAAAGTCAGGGCCCTATGGAGTTAATGCAGCTTCTTTAATTCCTGTGGTGACAGGTAACACAGGTAAAATTGTGAAATTAAAGAAAAGCAAAAAGCTTTATAGAGATAAAAATTTGACTCCTATAACATGTCATCCAAAAAGTCCACCAGTGTCTCCAGTAAAGTCTTTAAAATTAGCTCTTCTTAATGTTAGATCTCTTGTTAACAAGTCACTAATAATTAATGATTTTATTTTGACACATCACTTGGACTTTTTATTTCTCAATGAAACATGGTTGAATGATGGTATCAGTAATACTATTCTCAATGAAAGTGCACCACAAGACTTTATTTATTTAAATAAGTGTCGTACTTGCAGGAAAGGTGGTGGAGTTGCTGCCATTTTTAAATCAATATTTCAGTGCAAAGAAATAATATTTGGGGATTTTATCTCCTTTGAATATATGTCATTCTTACTGAAGGGTGATTCAAGAGTTCTGTTTTTAGTCGTTTATAGACCCCCAAAATATTCTGGAGAATTCATGGATGAGTTTGCTGAACTGCTGTCAGTTGTATGCACTGAATACAACTTTTTAATAATAACAGGTGACTTAAATATTCATGTAGACAATAATATGGACAATACTGCCAAAGAACTGTATGCTTTAATGGATACTTTTGGTCTTACACAACATGTGACTGGTCCGACACACACTCAAGGTCACACTTTGGATCTGGTTATCTCTAAAGGTGTTGATATCTCTGCTGTTGATGTAAGAGACTTAGCTCTATCTGATCATTTCTGTGTCTTTTTTGACCTAGAGACTGTAACATCTGTTCCCCCTAGTTATGTGTGTTTAAAGAAAAGGTACATAAATGAGAACACAAGTGCACAGTTTATGGAAGCCATAGCAATGACACCAACATTGAGTGCTGAGACAGTTGATGATCTTCTGGATGAGTATAATAGAAATGTCTGTAATGTCATAGATGTGGTGGCTCCAATCAAAACTAAGAGAAAACCAAACACACAGAAAACACCTTGGAGGAGGACTGAGATAATGCAGAATTTGAAATCTGACTGTAGAAGAGCTGAGCGTAAATGGAGATCAACAAAACTCCAAATTCATCTAGAACTGTACAAAATAAGTCTGCGAAAATTCAATGATGGCTTGTTCAAAGCAAGGCAGCAATACTTTTCTGAAATTATTGCCAAAAATGTCAACAACTCTCGCACGTTGTTTTCTGTAATTGAAAAGCTCACAACCCCCCCAGATCAGATAGCCCCTGAATTACTGTCAGCTGGAAAATGCAATGAATTTGCTGTATATTTCAATGAAAAAATACAATCAATAAGGTCAAACATCAGAACAAACCAGCAAAATCACAAAAAGCTTGAACAGCTTCAACCACTGAGGGATGAGTCAACTACAATGTCAGAGTTTATTACAGTGAACCCAAAAACAATAGAGGAGACTGTTCAGCAGCTGAATCCATCAACGTGTTGCCTTGACACAATACCCTCAAACTTCTTTAAAACTGTTGTAAAGTCAATTGTCACTGATTTGTGTCAGATAATTAACTGCTCATTCCAATCAGGCACCGTACCAAAATCCCTGAAAGTAGCTGCTGTGAAACCGCTGTTAAAAAAGAGAACACTGGATGCCTCTATACTGGCTAACTATAGACCAATCAGCAACCTTCCATTCATGGCCAAGATCATTGAGAAGGTGGTCTTCAACCAACTGAGTCAATTCTTAACATTCAACAAAATATTTGATAAATTTCAGTCAGGTTTTCGTTCTCATCACAGCACTGAAACTGCTCTTATCAAAGTGATCAATGACATAAGGTTGAACACTGATTCAGGAAAAGTATCTGTTCTCATTCTGTTGGATCTAAGTGCTGCATTTGACACTGTAGATCATACAATTTTGTTGCACAGATTGCAAACATGGGTTGGACTAAATGGAAAAGTAATGCAATGGTTTAAGTCATACTTGGAGGAGCGAAGCTATTTTGTAAGCATTGGAAACTTTGAATCTGACAGATTACCAATGTCCTGTGGGGTTCCTCAGGGATCTGTTCTTGGACCCCTTCTGTTTAGCCTTTACATGCTTCCTTTAGGACAAATTTTACAGAACTGTAAGGTTGATTATCAGAGCTATGCAGATGACACACAACTATATCTATCACTGAACCCAGATGACCATGGTCCCATTGAGGTGTTGTGTGACTGTTTAGAAAAAATAAACTGCTGGATGAGTGAAAACTTCCTTCAACTAAACCATGACAAGACGGAGGTGATTGTCTTTGGTAACAAGGAAAAGAGGACTGCTGTCAGCAATTATCTTGAGTCTCGATCTTTAAAAGCTAAAGACCAAGTCAAAAACCTTGGTGTTCTGATTGACTCAGATCTTACATTCAGCAGTCAGATCAAATCTATCACAAAAACAGCCTTCTACCATCTAAAGAACATCTCCAGAGTGAAAGGTTTAATGGCTCAGAAAGATCAGGAGAAACTGGTCCATGCTTTTATCTCCAGCAGACTGGACTATTGTAATGGTCTTCTGACAGGAATCCCCCAAAAGAGCATCAAACAGCTACAGCTGATTCAGAACGCTGCAGCTCAGACCTTAACCAGAATAAAGAGGTCAGAGCACATTACTCCAGTTTTAAAGTCTTTACACTGGCTCCCAGTCAGCCTCAGAATAGACTTTAAAGTTCTGCTGCTGGTGTATAAATCTGTGAATGGGTTTGGTCCAGAATACACCAGTGACATGTTAGTCAGGTATGAACCCAGCAGGTCTCTCAGATCTATGGACACAGATCAGATAGTGGAGCCCAGAGTTCACAGTAAACATGGTGATGCTGCTTTTAGTTGTTATGCTGCAAAGAAGTGGAACAAACTGCCAGCGGAGCTGAAGTCAGCATCCAATGTGAACATTTTTAAATCAAAGTTAAAGGCACTTTTTTTCTCTACTGCATATGATTGAGAGAGAGACTTTTTGTCATGTTGTTGATGTAATGATGATTTTACTGATGATTTTAATTGATTTTACTGATTTTACTGTTGATTTTAAATGTTCTTATTGATTTTAAACAATTGAATGTTTTATCATGTAAAGCATGAGTATGAAATGCGCTATATAAATAAATTTGCCTTGCCTTGCCTTGCCTAGTATTAGTAGTAGTAGTAGTAGTAGTAGTGGTAGTAGTATTAGTAGTGGTAGTAGTATTAGTAGTGGTGGTAGTAGTAGTAGTAGTAGTGGTAGTAGTATTAGTAGTGGTAGTATTAGTAGTAGTAGTATTAGTAGTGGTAGTAGTAGTAGTAGTAGTATTAGTAGTGGTAGTAGTATTAGTAGTGGTAGTATTAGTAGTAGTAGTATTAGTAGTGGTAGTAGTATTAGTAGTGGTAGTATTAGTAGTAGTAGTATTAGTAGTGGTAGTAGTAGTAGTAGTAGTAGTAGTAGTAGTGGTAGTAGTATTAGTAGTGGTAGTATTAGTAGTAGTAGTATTAGTAGTGGTAGTAGTAGTAGTAGTAGTATTAGTAGTGGTAGTAGTATTAGTAGTGGTAGTATTAGTAGTAGTAGTATTAGTAGTGGTAGTAGTATTAGTAGTGGTAGTATTAGTAGTAGTAGTAAATTTGGTACCATCTTTATGTAGCAGAACATTCTTCTTCTCACTGAAGATGACCGTAGCTCCTTAGGAGGTGGCAGCCTTAACAGAGAAGATATCCTGGGGATATGTCGGAATGTACAGGGCGCTCCTCAGCGTTGTGTTGAAACGACGCCCCCTGCTGTCGACCAGCCACACCTCTGCATCCCCTCTGCGCTTTGCGACCCCACTCCTGGTACCATCAGCCAGCTCAACGCAGTGCGTCCCGGCTTGGAAACTTTCGTCGAACTTCCTGAACTTTGTGATGTCTGTGATTATGTGTGACGTTGCTCCCGCATCCACCATCAGACCTCTGCTCTTCACGTCTGGTACCGGCATCTCCGCGTCGCTTATGCGGAAAGCATACTCCTTCTCACTTCCTTCTACACACTGCACTGTTGTGTGTGGTACTTTTACAGTGATAACACCACTGTTTACGCTGACAGCCTCTGGATATGTGGCCTTTTGCTCCACATTTGTAGCACACAATGTCTGGGTTGTCCTTCGCGCTCTCCTGTGCGAGTCTCGTGCCAAACCGTGCGCTTGCCTTCATCACATTGTCTTCAGATGCAGTGGCACGCATATTCTCAATGTCCTCATAACTTCTAAGTTTAGTCTTGAACTGAGTAAAAGTTGTCCTCACTCAATGACTCAGGGAGCCCTTTCAATATCATTGCTATTAAAAATCCGTCACTCAGCGCCTCGCCCGCACTTCTCAATGCAGTGATTGCGGTCTCAGCTCTGATAACGTATTCAGTGACGTTCTCCATGGGTGACTTTTGTAAAGAGGTCAGTTCTGTGTACAAGTTGATCACTTGGGGCTTGCCTTTTCCAGCGTAGAACTCTTGGAGGATCTTTAGCGCTGCTCGTCCGTCATCTGCCGCGTCGCACATCACCAGCGACAGGCTTTTGTCATCCAAAAACTGAATGAGCTCTGCATAGGCATCGGCATTTTTCTCCTCATCCTCCCTATCGTCTGGAGCGGGCTCTTCTAGGATGGTCTCTTTAAGCCCATGGAGACGGAGGTGGCCCAAAAACTTTGTCTCCCACAACTCGTGCCGCTTCTCATCTCCATCAAAAACAAGCCTTCCCCAGCGGCCTGGGGCCGTGTCTTTGTCCTTCCTGCTCATTGTGAGCGCTGCGGTGGACCAACTCAGGTGCACGCGTATAACGTTGCGACTTTCACCGTCGTGGCACACTCACTTCTTTTTATTCACACAGGTGCAGGCCATTTATCAATCACATGATTGACATACGTCACTTAATTGAAAACAAACAGAAAATGGGAACACATCTCAACAAAATGTATTTTATTTTATTTTATTTACAATTATATAAGAATTGTACATTTTGACAAACCTTTTATTTTATACAGATGCCTTTGTAGAAAATCACACCTGACGCTACCAGACCTTCAGCAAAGGTAAGGTCAGAACATGTTTCATACTTTTTACAGTGAATGGTACAAAAGGAATGATTGACTTTGTGAATGCTCCTCACTGAGGCTGTTCTGAGTTGTTGTTGTCGTCTTTTTCTCCGTGTTTCTGTGTTTCCAACACAAACAACAGATGCGCTGCCATGTCATGAGATATATCTTGTTGGGAGAGTATGGAGACTATATAAAATAATTGTTTATGTTTCTATAATGGTATTTTACGATGTTGATTTTGTTATATGGCTAAATGCTTGTTCATGTGGATCTTGTTGGGTTTTTTTCTTTCTTATTATGAATTTTATATTTTGATAAGCGCATTTAGATGACTTTGTTGTAAATTGCTTCATACAAATAAAGTTGATTTGAATTGAATTAACACTTGCCAGCAGAAACATATGAAATTGTCATTGGTGGTCTCGATTTGCAACGTGCCTACCCAACCCTAGTGGTCACGGCATGTCACTGATAATATCCACTGTTATCCAGGAAGTTTACTATTATTTGGTCCCATATCGTCTCAAAGTTGCAAATCCTTGTTTTAATCAGAAATAAAAATGGGTTAAAAGTGACCAAAAATGGTGGAAAATGTGGTGAAATGGGATTTTAAAAACCACAGAAATTGGTTAAAAGTTGCAAATTAGAGTGGGCAAAAACGGACAGAAAAAATGGTAAAAAGGGTTCAAAGTGTCAATGTTGGGTTAAAAGTGGGAACAATTAATTTAAACTGGCAATAATGGTTGTGACAAATCGTGAATGTGGTTAAATTGGCTAAAAAATAAGCATAAAACATGGTAAAAACAGGTTAAAAGTGACAATAATGGGTAAACATACAGTCTGTGACATTAAAAGTGGTGGAAAGGGTATATAAGTGTTGAAAATATCTTGAAAGCTGAAAAAATGTGCAGAAAACGCATTTAAATTTGATGGAGAAGTGGCAGAAATGAGAGTATAGCAAAAATATATTAAAAATATCAAAAATATGACAATAAAAAGTGATGAAAATATGACAAGTTTGGTGTAGTTGCAGAAAAAGGGTAAAAATAGCAAAAATGGGCTCACATTGTTCAGAAAATATTCTTAGTTTCTTGAAGACATCTGGTGACCCCCCTCCCAGTGTCTCACGATCCCAAATGGGGTCCTGACCCCAAGGTTGAGAACCCCTGATCTAGACTACATGTGTCACACTCAAGGCCTGAGGGCCAAATATGGCCTTTTGGAGTATCATATTCGGTCCACAAAAAAGTAAAAATTACAGAGGAAACATGGATTATTGTGTACATTTCCAACAAATATTTCAATAAAACTCAACAATATTTGCAGAACTCAGTTTTTCTACACTTATATCACATGATGGTATTCATTTGTGATCTGAAATTGTTGAAGGAATCCAAGTTTTTGATGAATATTTTTTAATTCAATAAATGAGAATGATTTGTTAATAATTGTATGGCTTTATACTGATGGAAGGCTAAGAATGAAATATAATTAATGGTGTAAGGGTTTGGAATAGATAAGTCTGTACTTTCCATAAATTCTGTCCATAACAATAGTATGATTGTTAATTCATTTTAGTTTTATTTTGTTACAGGGTATAAACACAACTGTAAGTCTGTATCTCCAGCAGGAAGTGTATCCCACCAACAGAGGGCAGTAGTGACTCAAAAACACTTAGCACTTCACAGGTCACATGATCAACATTCATGTCAGCATTTAGAAAAAGGACCAATAAGGATGAGTTAAAACTGGGTTTGTCTACTACTGTCCTTTTGTCTATTTTTCCATAAATGTGTGTATTATTGCTGTCATTTTGTGTGTTTTGTTGTCATTTTTTGTGTTTGTGGAGTAATTTTATGTAGTTTTCTGTACATTTTAATACAGCGTATTATTGCTCTGATTTTGAGTATTTTTCTGCAGTTTTGTGTATCGTTGCTGTCATTTCCATTTTTCTGTATATTTCATGTCGGTTTGTATGTTTTTTGAATTCATTTTGTGAAGTTTTCTGTAGATTTGTCTTATATTGCTATCATTTTATGTATTTTTCTGCAATTTTGTGTGTTGTTGCTGTCATAAGTTGTATTTTTCTGTCAGTTTGTATGTTTTTGTAGTTATTCTGTGCAATTTTTTTCCCCAGATTTGTGTATTTGGCATCTTTTTATGTGTGTGGAGTCATTTTATGTAGTTTATCGTAAATTTGTGTATTATTGCTCTAATTTTGAGTATTTTTCTGCACTTTTGTGTGTAGTTGTTGTAATGTTTATTTTTCTATCGGTTTGCATGTTATTGTAGTCATTTTGGGTATTTTTCAGTGGATTTGTGTGTTTCTCTTATTTTTTTTTTGAGATATTTCTGTTTGTGGAGTATTTTTGTGTAGTTTTCTGTAGATTTGTACATTATTGCTGTTTTTTGTGTATTCTCCTTTCATTTTGTGTATTTCTGTTGTCAGTTTGCATTTTTTTGTTTTAATTTTGTCTATTTTTCTGCAATTTTCTGTATTTCTATGCAATTTTGTGTTTTGTTTTTGTCGTGCGTTGTATATTTTTCTGTCAGTTCATATGTTTTTGTAGTAATTTTGTGCATTTGTTTTGAAGATTAGTGTATTTGGCGTCTTGTATGTTTGTGGAGTCATTTTGTATATTTCTGTCATTATTTGTATGTTTGTGGGGTCATTTTTTTCTCATATTTATGACTTTCAACAGCACAATTATAACTTTTATCAGATAATTATGACTTTTTTCCTCATGTTTCAAATTGTGTTGTAATTTAACTGTTTTGTCTGTTTTCTCCTGGTAAGTATTAGTATATAGTAGTAAATGGAGAACATAAAACTGTGGGCTAGTGTAGAGTGTTTTCAGCTTTATGTACTTATGTACTTAACTTATGTACTTCTTTGTTGTGTAAAGTCAGGTTTATGTAAATAAACACATGTTTGTCTTTGTAAATTAAGGACATTTTACCAAGTAAATCTGCACAATTGAGTCAGGGTTTCACCTGTGACATTTAGATTGAACATTTATCATTTACATTTAGATTTAACATTTTGATTTAAATTTAACATTTATATTTAAATGTAACTTTTAGATTCAAAATTTAGATTTAACATTTAAAATTTAGATTTAACATTTAGATTTAATATTTAGATTTCAATTTAACATGTATATTTAAATTCAACATTTAGATTCAATATTTAGATTTAATATTTAAATTTTAGATTCAACATTTAACATTTAGATTTATAATTAAAATTCAGATTTAATATTTAACATTTTGATTTAACATTTTGATTTATTTTTAACATTTATATTTAGAATTAAAAATTCAGATTTAATATTTAACATTTCAATTAAACATTTGGATTTAGATTAACATTTATATTTAAATTTAACATTTAGATTTAACATTTCAATTTAAATTCAACATTTTGATTTAATATTTAACATTTAGATTCAACATTTAACTTTTAGATTTAGATTTACTATTTAGATTTAATATTTAACATCTAGATTTAGATTCAACATTTAGATTTAATATTTAACATTTAGATTTAACATTGACATACTTGTACGTGAAAAGTAAATATCACAAATTTTACAAACATTGCTGTCAAAAGTAAAGTTAAATAATGCACACTGTTTTTAAACGGGGGTTTGTTGCTAAATGTTGCAAAATGCTGCTGTTTATTTTAGCATGTGCAACTTTACAAGCGACGCCCCATGGTTAAAATCCTCCAGTGTTAATTTGAAGCATTGTTTTTTTTTTTTTTTTTTAAAAGTATTTATTGTGCTCTCATATTTTGTGTGAAATTGGTCATGACATCTTGATGAGGCTTTAACTGCAGCACATGGTGCTGATGGTTCCTGCAGAATGTTAAACACATGCTACAATAAAAGGCCTTTAACATCTGGAAGCCTCTGATTAGGATCAATGGTGAATTAATGGGCTTTTAAAGAGAGCACATCTGTAAACCAGACCGTCTTTCACCTGCATCACATTGACAGCAACATTCCATCCAAACCATGGAGGTTATGACAATAAAATGCAGAAAACCATTGCAAAAATACACACAATTACTCCAAAAATAACAGAATATTATAGCTGCTGCACAGCAATACTGTAGTTGGGGCCAGGCAATTTTAGGCAAAAATGGAAATGTTGCATCAGCTTAGGCTTGAAATCTATTTTGAGTGTGTAGCGAAATGTGTGCGGCATTCCTAGAGGTACAGTTGTAGTGTGGACATAAGGGCCCTAATTTATCAACTGTTCGTACATTTAGATCCGAGCGTACGATGTGCGTTCAACCATATTCACGCAAGCTTCGGAACTGATAAAATCTGATATGAGATCTCGTATCAAATGTGTGACATCATTCTAAGCTGTTTTGCACAACATTCTGTTGGTGAATGGAGCGATGTCTGATGTACCAGTGCAGCGCGAGGAGCCAAAGCCAAACCAGTGGCAGCTCAGCCTCCACTCAGACTTTTTAAGGGATCCATTAATTTATTTTTATGTGTGATTTTATTGGCCCCAGCTTACGGACGAGTGATCCTGATATAAACTATATTTCTGTGTGTCTCTCCAGGATATCTGCTGTGAAATTGTACGCAGCACACACAAGGAGGCAGACATCACCCATGAGCACCTTTATACGGTGGTTGACAGGGACAAATGCACAGAAAACACACGAATGCTGCAAAACCGTACCTGAGAAATCCATCCAATAAGGTGCATAGTGCTCGTGCGTAAAATGGCCGGTCCCTCTTTTACCCAGCTCTGATTGGCCAGGGCTAAAGCCTGGTCCCATAGTGTTTGATATCACCAATTTTTACAGCGCAGTGTCAAACATTCTGATTGGTCAAAGCATTGCTGAATAATACCCATGCGTAACGCCACCAAAGAATGAAACCAAAAATAGCATTATGCATGGCACCTGAGAGACCTGAATAAAAAATGATATGTGTTTATTTCAAGCCAAATTGCAACACCTAGTCGTCAAATATAAGACTAACAATGATTGGAATCAATTTGACTAACATATTACAGTTACAAATCTTTGGCCTAATGTTTAATATTATCACCAAACTTGCTGCAGTTGATGTCATACACTAGTTTAATTATTTCTGTTTTTATAGCCTTCGTTAATGATAATTGGCTTTATGCTTGGGCAGACTACAGAATTTCTGTATTTAAAACATGATTTATTGTCAGTCAGTATCATGTATTTCCAAAATTTCACATCATCTGTAACCACTAAAGGCCCTACTTCAATCTGAACAAATATTAACCATGAAGGTCATGTAAAAGCTTAGAAAAACGTTATTTGTTATGATATTTGTTTTGAATATGTGATTTTCGGTGAAAAGTGGCTGGGGCTTAAGAGGTTAAATTTGGTTTTCACATTGTCATAAAGCACATGTTTGTTTTGCGCTTCCTCAGATGTGAGGATTTCATTGCTTTTCTTGCCAGTGTTTGTTTGACCTCAGTGGGCGGGGCCTCTGAACAAGAGAGATTTGAGGGCGTAACATGTGAATGACAATAAAATTCAGCCGCTGCATTTATCAACACCTGATCATTTGTACGCCGGGATTGGTCAGATACGAATGTTTCATAAATCACACGTTGGTGCACTCACATTTATAACCGTTTTCACGCAAGGTTGATAAATGAGGGCCAAAGTGTGGTCAGGGACACACATTAGATACACAAAGACAGGTTTCTGTAACACAAAGAGAAGCAGGACCATTAAAAACAAAGAAAACCCAAACAAACAGAGGAAATACTTTGTTTTATTTGTAAAATGGTTACATTTATACTCTGGATTTAGTAAAGTTGGAGCTCGGATGATTAAAAAAAAAAAGCAGCATCAGACACTCATGGACAGTTTATGTTTAAATGAAGTTGCTATTATGATAATATTGAAAGTCATGGTGAAGCAAACCGAAAGTACAGAAGCAGAAATTAAAATTAATTGCAGATTCAATTTGTTTTTCATATCTTGTAGTTTTTATTATTCAACATATTTTTACAGGAATAATATGTTAAGGTTTCATTCATCCAGACAACTTTTTTCAGGAAATGTACTTTGATTTCCAGGCATGTTTCGATTTTCAACTCTCAGTCCTCCTCAGAGGCATCTGCTAATCGCTTTGATGTGTCCTTATGAGCTCTTTCTGGGAGTGGCCAACTTGACCAAAGTGATCAGCAGATGCCTATAAGGAAGACTGACAGTTGGCAGTCGAAACATGCCAGGAGATCAAAGTAAATTTCATTGTAGTATTCAAAGTAAATTCCCTGAAAAAAGTTGTCTGGATAAAAGAAACCTTAGCATATTATTGCAAAAAAGAAGACAAAGTGAACTTGCTGGAAATACTTTTACAAGTTTTTTTTTCCCTATCTTGTTTATGTGTGCTTTTTAATATTTAGTCTTTATGTATTGTATATAAATAGTTATATTATAGTGTAATTTAATCCGTTATTGTCCCTATTCCTGTACAATGATGCTTACTGTCGTGTTTATGTTGGTTGTGCATGTTGTCAAAAAAGTGACGCCTCACTGTGAAGCAAATTTACAGTCTGTAAAAATAAAGTATTTATTTAAAAAGAGGGAAATAAAAGAAAACAAGGAAAAGAGAAAGAAATGGATGAAAGAAAAGAAAAAAAGAAATGTGGGAAGAAATTAAAAATAAAAAGTAACCTTAAAAAAACATTAAGAGAAATAAAAAGGAAAAAATGAAATAAAACAAAAAACAAAAATATAAATAAAATAGCTTTTGAAGAAAAAGAAAAAAGATGAAAAACAAGAATTTAAAAATGAGAAAATAAAGTAACCTCCAATATTGATCTTCAAAGTCAAATTCATTCAATGATGACACATTAAATGACAGTTGCATGTGCTCCTCTTCACACACTCATGCTCTTCTTTGTCCACTCGCTGAGTCATGGTTACCACAGAGTATGAAACCTCGTCAGGGTGGAAGTCAGTGTGTGTGTGTATGCGTGTGTTCTTAATCCTTGTTCGATGTCAGTAGATCAGATTCCTCCAGAGGTAACGACGTGTACCTCAGGAACTGTTTTTACATCCAACGATCGACCAACACAGTTTGTAGAAGGAGCTCTGAGGCCAAGACAAACGCCTGTGTTCCACCAATATTCCATGACCCGCCAGATCCTGTGACCGCTGGCAGTGTCTTACACAAATAAAGGGTGTCAAACTCACTTTAGTTCAGGGACATCCGACACGGTCGTAGATGAGTAAAAATATATTATTATTTAAAGCTATATGAGTTTCTGCTATTTGTCACTGAAAATTGGAAAAAAAAAAAAAAAAAAAGTTTTCTTCCTTCGTTGCAGCCCGGGACTTGTCCACGACCCGATGGTTGTATACCACTGGTGTAACATTAAACAGTGAGTTTATCTGTGAGGAACTCCTTATTGTTCGACTACAAGAACAATCTCAGACTCCATCATTTATAACAGAGATGAGCAACTTTGATCACAACTAGGATTTTATCTCACATTAATGTCAGCATTTAAAATAATAATCACTCTGATATTATCAAATATGTTATAATATATCCAATATTATAGAGAGAAGACCAAAGAAGTCAGGGTTTGTGTGATTTTGGAGGGTTTATGTATACATTTTCTCACATTTCATGTGTTTTTTGAGCCATTTGATGTATTATTGTTGTCTTTTCAATATTTTTATGTCATTTTGTGTGTTTTTGGAGTCATTTTTGTGTATTTTGTTGGTAATTCATATTCTGGAGTAATTGTCATGTATATTCCAGATGATTCGGTACAATGTGTTAAAGATCCACCAAAAATGATCATAAACTGTCTTCTTTAAACTTAACCAACATAAACCAACCTGGCAACGCAACTTCGTGTTTGTCTTTCTTTCGCGTATTACATCTCCTACATACATAGAAAGCAACGAGGCAATTGGGAAGATGTAAGGAGTCTAAAGTAGATATCTGTGTACATATATCAGCGGTGTTAAATCCTCTTCTATTGACAGACAGGTTGGAGTTCTTCAAGGTTCCATAGTTTATGGATTTAATTCAAGAATGTCAGCAGGAAAACCCTCCTGGATGATAAAATCCCCATGGAGGCTCAGAGAATCGTATCCCATAGGCCATTGATTCTCAACTGGTGGGTCGGGACCCAAAAGTGGGTCGCGGACCTGTACTGGGTGGGTCGCAGACAGCTGGTCAAAATTAAATAAATGCTTAATGTCTCTCATGTTGTATTTTATTTTGAAAATATTTTTGTTCTTTTAATAGGCATGCAGTGAAAAGCATGTTACACAGAAAAATATGTAGATTTATGTTGGAAAAAATATTATTATGTGTGTTTTCAACAGTTATTTTTGAAAAACTAAATTTTGTTGGCTGAATTCTAAAAAAAAAAAAAAAAGAAAAAAAAAGTGGGTCGCGATTTAATGTCCGTGGCAAAATGTGGGCCCAAGGGCGGGACAGGTTGAGAACCACTGCCATAGGCAGTTAAGGTCACAGTTATTTATTAAAGTGTATATTTAATTATTATTTAAGTCTTTAAGCCTTATGGTTTGTATGTTATAGTTTTAATTTCTAGGAGGAGATGTTTCTCGTTGTTTCAATGATTGAGAGATTTTAAGAAGGTTTATATGAGAATTTTCAAGGACAGATTGTTAGAATATATAATAAACGTGATTGACTTGATTGTTTTAGGTCTTTGTTATAAAAAGAGAAATTAATTTTTAAACTTCATGGACAAAAACAACTTATGGTATCTATTATATTGTATGTTGCCATTACAAGGTAGATAAAAACAATGTGGAGTACTTTGAGAATGCCAAGTTTGGCCCAAGTTACTTCATTTTTGGAAATCAAAATATGTTCACCCTACTAAAGTGAGTTTGACGCAAAATGTCGCCCCCTGTGTTCACATAATCTAAACGCGTCACAGATGTGTGTGAATGTGCAGACTTCAGCTGCACTCCTCACAGTTACAGGCCAGGATGTATCTGTACGTGGCCGTGATGCGAGTCCCTCCTGCGCAGCGTAGCCGCAGAGCCTTCAGCTTGGAGGTGTGAGGCCTGCAGCACGAGCACGAGTTGTGAAAAGGCTGTTTGAGCACCGAGCTGAAGGAGATGAGCGGCTCAGAGCGGGTGGTGCGGCTGCAGTGGCCCTCGCAGCGCGCCAGTAACACCATCTGAGAGGAACACACACACACACGCACGCACACGCACACACACGCACACGCACACACACACACACACACACACACACACACACACACACACACACACACACACACGCACACACACACACACATACACACACACACACACGCACACACACACACAGATGTCACTACAGGCTAGTAAACTTTCTAAAATTGTTCGGTGACACTTTACTTGAAGTTCGACACATAATAGCTGACATTACGCTGTCATTACTATGACATGACACCTGTCATTAGCATGGATAAGGTGTCATTAAGGCTGTCATAAAGTGTAGTTTGTTAACCTAACCCTTAACCCTTAACCCCTAATCTTAACCCTATACCTGGACATGAACCTTTACACTAACCCCAACCGCTTCCGTCTCCACTTTTCTGACCAAATTCGAGGTTTCACCCCCAACCACTACCCCTTCCTAACACCAACCACTAGATGAAACTTACACTAAAACCTAAAAAAAATGTAACACCTAAAATTGAACGCCATAATATTAACCCAGAAAGAGCAGGCAGGAATGCACTAAAACACTTCCACCTTCACCCCATACCTATACAGGTAGGAGGGGGGGAGGCTCTGAGCTGGGAGAGGTCCAAACAGACACAGTTGTGGTGAAGCCCAAACAGACTCCCACTTCTGAACCTCAGCTAACAGTTCTCTTAATCCTCACACTACACATAATCTTACAAGAACACATATAAACACTTCCACCTCCACCCCATACCTTATCCGGGTAATGGGGGGGGAGGCTGAAGCTAGGAGAGGTCCAAACAGACCTGGTTGTGGTGAAGCCCAAACAGGTCCCCACCTCTGAACCTCGGCTAACAGTTCTATGAACCCTCCTACCACACAACACGTAATCTTACAACAGGGTGTCCACACAGACACTGAATGGAGATGGTGCATCCATCCCCCTCTTTCTGTTCACTGTCCCATTTTTACACAATAGCGCTGACACCAGTGTTGTGCTAGTTACTGAAAAAAAGTAGCTAATTACCGTTACTAGTTACTTCATTCACAAAGTAACTCAGTTACTATTTTGATTACTGACACCAAAAAGTAATGCGTTACTGGAAAAAGTAACTTTTGAGTTACTTAGAATTAAAGAATGTATTATTTATTTTGGGTCATTTGTGTCCATACAGCTTCATTTCAGTGCTGTAATAATATAATAATCCACTGTTGATCAACTGCTATAAAACAACCATAAATGATGTGCAAAACAGTAACTTTTCAGCCTTAGCACAGTAATGTAAAGTAAGCTGTGCATATTCCAGGTGCACATTCTGCTGTTGAAAATGCTTATAAAAATAAATGTGGAAAAACAAATTCACAGCATGTTTCTCAGCTACACAATGCTAAACATATCAGGCTAATGAGCTGCTGTTAGCAGTGACTCAGCAGTAGCGACAGACTTCTTATTTACAACAACATACCATGCAATAGTTTGCCTGATCTGTCTCCGGATAACAGTCACAGTCCGTTAAAATCCAGCCGCAACGTTAGCTTAGCTTCACTGATGCATCTTTTGGAGATGCGTGTATTTCCACTCTGAGAAGCTCGTCCTGCTCTCGCATTGACTCGCTATGATTGGCGCACGTGATGTAAACAGAAACACACTGTCAATGCTTCTTCTTCTACTGTTTTACCGTGGTTGGCACGGCATCCCGCAAAAATATGTAGCGCCACTGTAAACAGGAAGTACACTGCAGCTAGCAAAGTAACGTACAAATGCACTATATAATGGTAACAGCGTTATTTCTTTAAAAAAATATTGCGTTACAGTACTAGTTACTGTCAAAAGTGACGTTGGGGCGGTAACGTGTTACTTGTAACTTGTTACCACCCAACACTGGCTGACACCACATACATACTGATACAATATCACAAACCTTTTTAATGAGTGACACAAGGAAGAGAAGAACACAAATGACAAGCGTTGGCCCTTGTCTGCCTTTGATTCTCTATCTAACTGGGAGAGGCTCAGAACTCCCCTGTCCCTTTACCTAACTTCTTAACCTAACCTTAACCCTACTAAACTCTAACCCTACCAAACCCCTAACCCTAAGCCCTAACCCTAAGCCCTAACCCAAACCCCTAACCCAAACCCCTAACCCAAACCCCTAACCCCTAACTCAAACCCCTAACCCCAAACCCCTAACCCTAACCCCTAACCCTAAGCCCTAACCCAAACCCCTAACCCCTAACCCAAACCCCTAACCCAAACCCCTAACCCTACCAAACTCTAAAATTAACCCCTAAACCTAAACCTACAAAACTCTAACCCTACCTAACCCCAGTAGATCCATCCACCTAACCCAAATGCCAACATAGCTCCAAAGGTGTCAGAATTTAGCGAAAGTTGTCATAATTTAGTGAACGACACTTAATTACAGTCTTGAAGACGCTTTAATCATGCTAATGACAGATAATTCAATTCAACTTTATTTATATAGCACAAATTACAACAATGTCACCTCAAAGCGCTTAACAAAATATAGAGTCCATAATAAGAAAGAAAAAACCCAACACATGAACAAAAATGTAGTGACAGTGGGAAGAAAAAACTCCCTCTATTTTATAGGAAGAAATCTCCAGTGGAACCAAGTTCAGAGGTGGTAGACATCCGCTTTGACTGGTTGGGGTTAGTGAACAGAAGGGCAAACAGAATAGGATAAAATCATAGTCCATCTGAGTGTTCCAGACTAGTTGAGCGCGATGTCAGCCTTATGTAAGAAACTTACCACAGGGCAGAATTTGGGAAAAAATAAACATTCAATTTAATAATTTTAATGCTAATAGATGATGAAGTGTTCAAAACCAAACGTGTCCACACATTTCTCCTATTGCCTTGAACAGACTGTTTGTTTTGCTGTTCTGGGGCCAAATTTCCTGCACAGTTCTGCGGACGTGACGTCAAATGATGTGCATTAACAACGGCTTGGAGAGGTGTCAACTCTGCTGGAAATATAGAAGCAGAAGAAGAAGATGGCTTGAAGACTGAAAGAAGACAAGCACGGTGAACCAAACTAGTCTTTGGTTCCACGGAGCCATGCGCAGAAGTCTTGCAGTAAACAGTCACATAAACGGCGAGTGAATAGATAACCATGTCACAGTTGGAGTGCGGATCGGACCGCATTTTTTTTGTCCGAGCCTGACCAAAACCCAACAGTTAAAACCTATTTTTTCCCTCATATAAATAACATATTTACGTTTTTTTTGGTGGTGAGCCCTCTTTTATTACCAGACCCAGTGAATCTATTTACTGTACATAATCCATGTATCAAAGATAAGAATAATCCATGTTCTTGTGCAGAAAAAGGAATGTTTCAACAGTGGATGTTTCACAGTTGTTATACCGCCCATTGATTGGATTCAAGACACCAGTTTCTTCACTGATGTTTATTAACAACATAGAACTAAGTTCAGACAAACAAAACCACAGATATCAGTTACTTTACATTATTAGCATTTCTTAGCATCATAGCTAATACACATAGAAAGACTGAGTAGAAACTGACCACTTTAGCCTGCTTCTCAATCAAGCATCCCCAGCATCAGTCTTTATAGTTGAAATCTATTTTTAAGCATGAACCTCTTATAGAACTACATTCACACACATATTATAAACATGAACATCCAGCAGCATGGAGTGAGCTGCAGGTGTTCCTCTGTCTCAGTGTATAGCTTATGAAGTTAACAGGTGCTAGTTCCGGTTTAGCATTTCAAAATAAAACAACATTTACAGTTGTCTTCCTCTGCTACTGCTGCAGCGCTGAAGCTGTGCTCACTGCTACTGCTGCTGCACACAAAGACACTATGTGACTGAACCCGGCCTCCAGTTCTAAATATCTGTCCAAACCCAACCCGGCCTGTCAGGCTTCGGTCAAGTGTCCATCCTCTAATGACAGTATCAGCTGCACTGTTAAATGGTTCACGCCTACTCCCTGTGCTGAAAAAGTGAATTTCCCTCCTGGGATCAATAAAGGCACATTCTATTCTACGTTATATTCATTCATGCCAGCATTTATATATATTGGTCATTATAATAATGACCAATCTGAGCATCAACACAGGAAAGAACAAATAATTTCTGTTATTTAGTGTGTATTTGTGTATTTTTGAAACTATTGACTGTGTTTAGCTCATTTTGTTTGTTTTTGTTATCTTTTAGTGTATTTTGTGTTTTCAAAATCATTTTGCATGGTTTCTTTTCTTATTGTGTGCTCTTCTGTTGTTTGTATTCATTTTATTTTCAGTTTTTCTACCATGTGTCAAACAAACTCTTTAGATTGTAGTTCAATAGTACTTTTTGGGAGATTCCATTTGGGGGCCACACAAAATCTGCCAGTTGCCCATCCCTGCTCTACACAATGAGTAAAAATGAAGACAATTTGATTTTTTATTATAAAAATAAGCTCTTGTTCTTTTGAGTTTACTCAACTTTGTGTCTAAAAGCTGAAACGTATTGTTTGAATAAATCCGAGTTAAATGTGTAATGGTAGAATTATTGTTAGTCATCGTGTGTCTGTGCAGCATTGTGTGTGTGTGTCTGTGTGTGTGTGTGTTGGACACCCTGATATGTCACCCCTGCGTCATCAGCTTGATAAACACACACTGACGGTCGCTGCCTTTGAAGTAACAGCTCATGAATGAAAGGAGGTGCCAACACAGAGGAGATTATGGAGGGCACAGACAAATGGTCTTAAAGTGGCGACAACACTCCAGTGTCTGTGTGTGTGTGTGTGTGTGTGTGTGTGTGTGTGTGTGTGTGTGTGTGTGTGTCAGCGTGCTCCGGCTCCAGACAGGCTTTTGACAAAGTGGGGACACGGGTGGTGACATGCAGCAGCTGACAGAAAGACACGACTCAGGAGGCTGTGAGGCCGTTTAGGGGCCGACGGGAATGTAGCGACCGTAGGAGGAACGCCAGCCAGAAAGACCTATGCAGTCCTGATCACAATCACACCTACGCACAGTCCAGACCTGAGTCACTTTAAACGTCTCTCTTTAGGCCACACAAACAGACCTTTGTTTTTAGGTAAAACTACTAGAAACAATAGTTTTTGATCAGATAAAGACTATGGCTGTGCTGTAAATATCATACTAACGTATTACTCATACTTGGTCTGAAGTGAAAATGAGTTGTAGAGCGTTCACAATAGATCAGTGATATCAAACTCATTTTGTACCAGTTGAATCTAAATTGGGCCACAGATTTCAGGTGGGAAATGTGCCCTCGTTTTTAATTTCAGTCCCTGCCGGATCTTCACTTCGAAAATTCTTTATTTTGTAACCAATTTTTGTGTAATTTAAAGGAAGTTTGTGGAATTGTTTGTGAGAAATTGCAAGATTTGTGGAAAAAATTAAGTTCTTTCCACATTTTGCTATTAAAAATTACTGCATTCCCTAAAAATAGTGCAGAGTTTTGTTGGTAAACAACAATTCATGTTTTCTCTGTCACTTTTATTGTCTCCCGTGGGCCGAATTGAATGCACTAAAGAGCTGGATTTGGCCCCCAGGCCTTGAGTTTGACACATGTGCAATAGATAGTATAAAAAGATTGAGTACTCGAGAAATACCTGGATGTTTGGGACATTTTTTATATATGCACGGTGGGCACACTAGTCATACTCAACCGTCCCATGATGCACTGCAAGCAGAATGTAAAATGGTCTTAGGACTGGTGTCATGTTCTGTTTACCTCCGTACTAAGATTCTCTGACCATCTCAGTACGTGACTGCTACGTACTGAGATGTACCCATGCTGGATTAGACATGCACACAGATTACTGTACTGATAAAAAATCAACCAATGATTAAAAAATATGATTGTCATGATCAGATTTATATGAATACAACAGCTTATTATTGTAAAATTACATTAGGTTAACTGTTATTTATTGCAATGCATATTTTAATCATGTTTTTTTGGAAAATAAATAATTCGTTTTCGTATTGAGTTTTATTATAATCATGTTTTTTGGAGAATAAAGTATTCCTATTTGTATTGATATTGCTGAAAGTTATTGACTGAGATTGTCACTCAGTTTGCCATATTGAGCTTGCCATGGGAAGTTAGTGAAAGGAAGGATACATTTTAAAAAGGATTTTCCCTACAAAAAGGAGCCATTCAATCTTAGCTCACAGCGGAACTAGCAAAACCTCATTTTCCCGTAGTGCGCATGCTCATAATCTCAGTACGAGGTAAACTCAGACCGTGACACCAGCTTCAAGCTAAAAATCAAACATCTTCCTTTCAAAATAAAATATATTCTTCTTGTCTTCCATTTGTTTTCTTTAACGCTTTTGTAAATGGGGCTCTTGTTTTGAAGTTAACCGCAAGTTGTCAGTAGCCCAATGGAGGCTCTCTGAACAACTCTGAAATGTCGGAATGAAATGTGATCCTGTGAGTTTTATGGATCAAATGAACACATGTTGATATTCTACTTGGTCACTTTCTCACTTCACATGTTTTCAGAACTTTCAAAGGTGGAGATTTTTAGCCTCAGTGTGATTCAGGTCTTTGTCATTGTAGGGTTTGGGACACTTGGAAGTTTACTTCAGTGTAAACGCTCATCATCCTAAACATACTTATAGTATATACAGTAGTAGACGGTATATACTCATTGAGTTTGTCGTGTATAGTAGTACTGAGTGAGACATTTTCAACACAGCCTCAGTCAATGTTCTTCTTTCTTTGAGACTGTGAAGAAACTCCATTCTAGCTCCCAGTCCCATGTGTTTAGCTTAGCTTAGCATGTAGCCACCCAGGGTCTGTTTGGAATTCTACCCTGTGGGATTAATTGATCTATATTGATTTCCGTCAAAGTCCAAGGACGAGTTAGATCTGACCAAACAATCTGAGAAACCAAACTCTTTATTGTGTGTGCGTGCGTCTTTACCTTTGAGTTGCATTTATAAATGGGGTGTGTGATGGTTTCCACAAAGTGGTGCCTCATGCACCTGTCTGGGTCCGCCTCCCCCAGGTGAGGGTGTGCTTTATTGCTGACTTTGTTGCTGCTGGCAGAGTCCACGAAGCCCAACAGGGGGCAGAACATGAGGACCAGCAGGAGACCCGAGGGGGGCGTCCTGGAGATCAAAGGCTTCATCTCTCACAGTGTGTGTATCATCAGACAGGGGAAGGGTTCTATCTCCTGTTAGCACACAGGACCATCAAAGTCAGCAAGTCAGAGGAAGAAGGGTGGAGGGGGGGTCGTTCTCCATCAGTTCTCTCCATCCTCTGCCCTGTTATTCCATCGAAGCCTGGGAAAACAGCACAGAGCAGCAGTGAAAACATAATCGGCTACCATTAGAGGAAATAGCATGATTTGCACAGTTTTGTAGCAAGATATTTTAATTCCGACAATTTAAAAACGATCGGTCCAACACAGACGCACACACACACACTGAAGATAAGGTCCTGGAAAAGCCTAAACCATGTACAAACATCCAACAGGTTAAACTAACCACTGCCTCTCACTGCTGCCAGTGAGTTATTATGCTTCTACATTTCAAGGTCTTTTCTCTTCTTCTTCCATCATCCTGTCAATCAGACAACGCCACAATCGTCCTTTTGTATTACTAGCAATGTGGCGTCAAAGAAGACCTCAAATATCAATAACAATCCAAAAAGACATTGAAGACGCAAGAACAAACCACTGCCAAACAATAGGAAGTATTGTTATTTATTTTTTATAGAATAAACTCTCTCACAATTGTTCTTGACAGGCCTTACACCACACTTGTCAAACTCACGGCTCGGGGGCCAAATCTGGCCCTTTAAAGCTTCCAATTCTGCAGAAAGCAAAGAGGTCAGAGAAGCCATGAATCATTGTGTAAATGACCAACGAATTCAGTTGTAGATATCCCCAAAATAATACACAAATTCAATGAAAGTCCACAATATTAGCAGGGCTTACATTTTCCCCATGCTTATATCACATGTATGTCATTTTTAATGTGAAATTATTACAAGAACAACATTTTTCTAAATTCCTGCAATTTTCTTCAAATTATTTTTGCAAAATCTTCCCAAATTACACAAAAATTAACCAAAACATCAAATAAATTCAAAGTGAAGATCCTGCAGGGACTGATATCTGTCACTTATTGCTCTGATATTAACAGTGTCGTACATATTTGATCATTTATCTATACGTGGAAGTGCAAACTAGAGCACAATAATGATTAAGTTACTCAATTTCCCACTGAAGATAAACTGCTCCATATTTGGCCCCTGAACTGAAATGAGTTTCACACCATTGGTTTACACACTTACACTCACATACATACCAACAGGTACAGTAATCCTGACCGACAGAACTTTCAGAATCCAAAATAAAAATTGCTCTTTTAATGAAACACATAAATACAAACATTGTCCAATAAAGACAAAATGAAAAAAACCACACAAAGTGAAAATCAGAGATATTGAAAATCTAAAGTACTAAAAAAAATGGACAAACTAATCAGACTGGAAACAATAACAGATCTGATGATGCAGTAAAACTCACTGTTCAACCACACCTTAAATATTCAGGCTCTGTAATTGGGAGTTTAGGAACACCTGAGTGGAAACAGGAGGAGTTGATAAAATCTCTCTCACACAGGAAAAATCATTACCGAAGAAAAACCAAAATGACTTCTAATTAAGGACTCCAGCACGGCTTAAACAACTAATTACTGTAATACACAGAAAATGAACCGCTGCACAACTAAAGTAATAAAATAAACACAAAAGTGACCTCAACTGAAGCTAAAAGTGAACAAAAAAAACAAGAGAGAAAGAATATTTAGGGATCGAGTCAATTATTTCATTTACGTGATGTCCTCCTGTTGTTTGCTCAATGTATTTCCTGTCATATCACCTCAATCCCTCAGACATTCAATTTTGTCCGGATTAAGATCTGTCCCTGTATTCCTCAACCTTTGCGTGAAAACGGGTGCAAATCTGAGTGTCGTACGACAGGAGCAACATGTGACTTATGATACATTCGTATCTGACCAATCCCAGCGTTTAAATGATCGGCTGTTGATAAATGCGGAGGCTGAATTTGATAATCATTAACATGTTACGCCCTCAAATATTCCCAATTGGGAGGCTCCGCCCACTGAGTTCAAACAAATATTGGCAAGAAAAGAAATGTTTCTGAGATGAAAATCAACACTCTCACAGCTGAGGTGAAGAAAAACAAAAATGTGTGAAAACTGGAATTTTAATGAGCATAGGGCAGGATTTGAGAAAAAATAAACATTCATTTTAAGTTTTTTTTTATTCTAACGGTTGATGAAGCTCCAAAGAGAATGAGCCCATACACATTTCTACCGAAAACATTATGTGATACATTTTGTACTGCTTTTTGGAGTCTGATTTTACCACCAAGTTCTGTGGACGTGGTGTCAAATGACGCTGGTGCGCATTCACAACGGCTTGGAGAGGCGGCCCAGTACCGTAAATAAAAAAAGAATGAGAAGAAGACAGCTTGGACACTGGAAGAAGACAAGCACAGTGGACTAAACTACTGTTTGGTTCCACAGATGTACGCAGAGGCATGTGCACAGGTCTTACAGTAAACAGTCACATAAACGTGAGTAAATAAATAAGCGTGTCACAGTTGGAGTGCGGATCGGGCAACATTTTGTCATCCGAGTGAAAACCTAATTTTTTTTTCTCAAAGAAATGACATATTTACGTTTGTTTTAGTGGTAAGCACCGATTTTATTAACAACTGTTAATGGCAACATCAGTAAAGTGCACGGGTACCAAGAGTAAGTGAAACACAAACAGGGGCGCAGTGCATGCAAGAGACCCATCAGATCTATTTACAGAATCTACAGTATGTATCAAAGATAAGGATAATCCATGTTATTGTGCAGAAAAAGGAATGTTTCAACAGCGTCTTCCTTTATAATTATCCTCTGCTCCATCCACCGCGGATCAGTGCGTGGAAAGGAAGAATTCTGCAGTGCAAACGACACGGGTGCCGCAGGGTCCCGTCAGGGTTCAGTCAGGTATCCATCCTCTATCCACAGTATCAGCTGGTGATCAACAAACAGTTGATGGCTGGGCTGATGACTATGGTTACACTAATCACCGTGGTGTCACCATGGAGTCTGATTTATACCGTACATCCTGCCCTATGTTCCTGTAAGGAGCTCATTTAAACGTTCTGTGGAGGAGAATAAACCTAACACTGAACATCATTTCTGTATTGGAGTGGACTTGGGCTGAGGTTTAAATTCAATTCTCAATAACTAACTTAACCAATGCCTATTGATAGTTTAAATTAACTTTACTAACCCACAGCTTACAAGTGTAAATATCTGCTATTTGATCCGGCTGGCAAGCGCAAGCCTGGTTGAACGCACGTCGTGCACACAGATCTGAGCGTATGAACAGTTGATAAAATAAGGCCAAGAAATCACCGTAAGAATGAACTAAAAACACTTCTATGCATCCGTCTACAGGACTCCACATCCCACAATGCAATACACCAAACTTTACCAACAATGTCAATAAAAGAATGTTTACAGTGGAGATCAAAGCAGATGTTCAAGTGGTAATTTTAACTGTTTACATGTTTTTTTTAGGAGAAAATGATATCTGATTATTGATCTCTGAGGCCTACATTAGAGCAGTAATTGACCCAAACTCATTCAAACCCAAATGAAGTGGATTTTTAAAGCTCAACCCGTTACAGTCAGACACTATTACAGTCTCACTATTCCACCTCAAGAACAAGTAAAAAAACCAAATAGTTTAACGTTTTTAAACATCATTGATTCATTTTCCAGAACCCAGCCCTTTTCCCGGTTTTGGTGTTTAAAAAAAATTGTCAGAATGTTGAATCAACCCAGGGGAAACCCAACTGGGGTTTATTCCAGATTGTAACTGGAACAGTAGTTTCATCAAAGATAAAACCATGTCAGTTGCCATAGAGACAGTCTGCGCCAATAGCCAGCTCCCGACCAGGCTTCAGGGCAAGTTTGATCTGTCACACTTTGAAACTCTCAACAAAGATATACAAATAGGGAAAATGAATCACACAATCCATCTATGGTTTTGAATGTGATCAAAGGAAATGACAGAATATCAAAGTAACTGACTTTGATCTTTTAATGATATAAACGACTACTTCCTAATTCGCTAAATTTATAATCATTGTCTTATTATTTGTAAAAGTGTTTAATGTGTAGCCTACTTTGTTTTCATGAGATGGGCGTGTCCCTAATGTTTTTCTAATCAATCAGTAATACTGATTGATTAGAATCAGTAATACTGATTGATTAGATGCTGATATATGGATACATCTCCCATGGCTTGTTCTTTAATTCCAGCAAGTTAATTTTCTTTTCTCTTTTGAAATTATATGTTAAGGTTTCATTTATTGAGACAACATTTCTCCAGGAAATTTGTTCTACTGACATGTTTGGATTCTCAACTGTTGGGTCGCGGACCTGTACTGAATACATATGTCTCTCATGTTGGACTTGTCTTTTATTGTGAACAAAACTTTTTTTTTGAGGCATGCTGTGAAATGCATGTTGCACAGGGAAATATATAGACTTGTGTTTTAAAAATGATTATATACTGTATGTGTGTTTTCAACACATATTGTGAGTCCGAGGGTGAGGCCAGTTGAGAACCCCTGCCCTAGGCCTCCCCGATGTCCACATTCATGAACCATATCGGTTCTTCAGGAAAGGTGTACAGTGCGCTTGCCATTTTGGCAATGCCATTTATTGTAGCTAATATTTGATGACAAATTATTGTGGAATATTGGCTACAAAAGTTGAAAATGATCGGTTATTGGACCAGTATCTGTGCATCATTAATTTTTAAACTGGTTTAAGGTTAAAAATGGTGGAGAAAAAGAGGAATGAGACAAAGCCTAGCTCTGTGTTTCCTCATGTTTCCCTGCCAGTCGCCACATTAGCTCCACAGACTCAATTTATCACAAAACTCACTTTCTCTTATTTCAATGTCAACAAACTCTGGATTTCCACAAAAATCTGCTTTGTGGGAAAGCTACCTGCTGACATGAAGGCGACCTTGAACAAAAAAGCATCTGGACTTTTAGGTTCGTCCACAAGGAAGAGCAGCCGTTACGGACCACAGACTTCCTGGATCTGTAAACTGGAAATCATCTCCAACATTCACTCAGAGGGTTTCTGAGCAGTGATTACACACACACACACACACACACACACACACACACACACACACACACACACACACACACACACACACACACACACACACACACACACACACACACACACACACACACACACACACACACACACACACACACACACACACACACACACACAAACACGCACACACAGCTTGGGTTCTCAGTCTGAAATACACATTAACCTTCAACTCTATTAAAGTAAATGATGAAATAAATAAACGTGTTGAGTGTCGTTGAGAAACCTCCACAGGGGCCAATGAAACTTTAAATATCCACATAAGTTTTCACTTTAATGAGCCAAGGGATTTAAAACAGATGCCCTTAAAACAAACTGTGATTTGTGATCATAGAAAGTAAACAATGAGCTTTGCATAGTGATGATGTTATAAGTCCACAAACGTCTACACAGGGCTATCAAATATTTAAATATAATAATATAGTTCTTTATATAGTGATGTTATTTTCCCTTTCAGAATCTCCCAAATTCCTTGTCATCTCAGTGCAAATTTACACATGATTGTTTTGTTTCTGTTTCATCGCCTTTCCCTAAACAGTCATTAGAGGCCATTCAACTTACTGAAATTGTGCCAAACACGCGTAATGCTGTTTATGGAGTTAATTACTGTCAATAATTTCATATTCATACACAATAGAAATGCACTGAATCAACTCTAGTTAAAGCTACATTTGAGCGCCCGTTTTACAGGGAGAAATATGGTGGAAATGTGTGATAATGGGGATGACCGTCGCTCAGTGGGTCGTCCAATAACCTAAAGGTTGGAGGTTCAAATCCTGCTCTTTCCACGTCATTGTCGTTATGTCCTTTGGCAAGACACTTTACCCACATTGCCTCGGATGAATGGGTATGAATTGTACATGAATGTTGGTGGTGGTCAGAGGGCCGTAGGTATCTGAAAAAAGTGCTATATATATCTGATTGTTATTATTAATGGATCTCATGCAACAAATAGTTATCTCACATTTTTCTTATTATTGATTTGTTAGGAGAGAGAAAAAAGAAAGAAAAAAAAAACAGAAATTAACGTTCTTAACCTCCAAATCTGTTCTTACCCAATTGTGCTAAATGTTGAATCCCACTTGATCATACTCAGCTCATTAGCATACGTGACGCCCACTGAACACAGAAAAAAACACACAGTCCACAACTTGACATTACAGTTTTTGGCGATCACTAACAAGCATTGTTCTAAACTCTAAACACAGTCAGCATGTCCATCATGATCTCAGCTCAACAGTTAATCTCATCAAAAAGTGTTTCTCACCAAATAAACACTTTATACACGTCTCAATAGAAGCTAATTTACCCACAACACTAGCACATAGTGTCACTGTGGAAACACACTCTGAACGACACAACAATAACAACAAAGAGCATTACATTAAATACATCTGGTGGCTCGGGCATCTGTTTCGGATGCCTCCTGGTCGCCTCCCTCGGGAGGTGTTTCAGTATGCATGTCCCGTTGGTAAGAGGCCTCGTGGAAGGCCCAGGACACGCCCCAGGGACTATGTCTCTGAGCTGGCCTGGTGTCGCCTCGGAGGAGGTGTGCATGGATCGGGAGGTCTGGGCATCTCTGCTGAGACTGCTGCCTCCGCAACCCGGCCCCGGATAAAAGCGGAAGAAAATGGATGAATGAATGGATGGATGGATGGATGGATGGATGGATGGACATCTGATCTTTCAAGTTTCAATGACTTTTTTTCAGGTAAATCAGTGTTTTTATTATAAAATGAGATATTTGCACTTTAATGGTTCTAAATGATTGTATATGTTGTAATATAGTACAACAAGCCTGAATCAGGTTTGCAGTAATTTACAGTAACAAGAACATTAGTGCTTCAGCATTAGTACTTCAGGACCCTACAAAAACATAAATATTACAGTAAACAGAATCTCAGGAATCAGAATGTGGTCTCAGCTCTTGGTCTTCCTCTCACTCTCCTGGTGGTTTGATTCATACTTCATACCGAATAGCCTCTTCTATCTCCTTTCTTATCCACTGTTCCTTAACCCTGTGGATGACTTCACGGGGTTAAGGAAAGGTGTTAGGAGAAGAGTAATGGTACTTTCACACCAAACGCATTTTGGACATCAAAATCGTGCCTCACGCACATGCTCATTGAATACAGACGCTTGTGACCAACGTCAAACTCAGTGTGTGTACTGTTAGAGGGCTATAGAGAAGTGTGGTTGAATGGAGAATAAAGTTTGGAGTTTCTTGCTGAACACGCCGCCTCCGACTTCTGTTCATCAACTCTACATTATTGAGAGAATGACTTGGCTTTATTTGATAGATAAAGCCAGACAACGTCGTCAAAGGGCGCCTCGGCACCACTTCTGGATTCACCAGAGTTGCTCTTGGACGACAGTCGCTTTCAGCGCTACTTCCATCTCTCACATGCCCAGTTAGACTTGCTGACCCGCATTGGCGCTCGCATCTCCTACCAGGACCCCAACTACAGGCGCTCTATTCCAGCAGAAGTGCCTGTCCATCTGTCTCCGGTGAGTGTTTTTTCTTCTTCTCATTATTCTGATACGTCACGGTTGGGGAAAGCTCCTGATTGGTCGACGAGCCTCGATAAGCCCCAAAAGTTCAACAATCTCAACTCCGCGTTGAGCTTCAAAACGAGCAGCACAGCGGGACCACCGACGCTCCCTAGAAGCGCGTCCACCATGCATTGTGAATGTACACCTGACGCTTTTGCCGCTTTCGACTCGTTTGGTGTGAAAGCGCCATAAGGAACAGGCCATCGTTTGTTTTGACAATCAGACGCACTTCCACTAGGTGACGTAATAATCAGACGGTCGTGAAGGTTAGTGACGTCTGCCGTGGTGAGAAATTTCCGAAAATGGATTAAAAGCTCATTTATAACACTTTCTGCTGATAAAATCTCAAAAATCACAAAGTTTGAATGTAAATCAAATGAAAAGATGCTACCAGGCTACAAGGAATAACAAAAGTGGAACTAAAAGAACGTCACATTGAGAATGGTTTCTCACACTCACCTTGTCTCTGATCCCCTTTTCTAGAACCACACAGTGTCTGCTTTATGTCAATTATAATCTGATAATATGTCTTACATATATTAAAATATGGCTTTAGATGAGGCTATATTGAATAATTGTTTATGTTTCTTTATGGTGTTTTACAATGTTGATTTTGTTAGATGGCTTCATGTGGATCTTGTTGAGTTTTTTCTTTCTTATTATGAACTTTATATTTTGATAAGCGCATTGAGATGACTTTGTTGTAAATTGTGCTATACAAATAAATTTGAATTGATATGAATTAACTCTTGCCAGAAGAAACATATGCAATTGTCATTGGTGTTGACATTGGTGGTTTCGATTTGCAACGTCCTGCCTACCCAACCCGAGTGCTCACGGCACGTCACTGGAAAGCAATGAAAAGTCATTCACACTTTAGTGAATACGTACTCACAGGGACTGAGAGTTTCACAGGCTGTGTTCAAGAGTTTTGAACATGTGAATTCATTTTCGACCAATGCTTGTTAGAAATAAAAATAAAACTATAACAGTACATACAACTACCAATACCAAATGCTGTTGACATGATTTAGAGGTGCAAAGGAGCCACTGCTGCACTGGCTGCCCACAACATCTCCACAGGAAGACAAGGATTAGCATTAAAAGAGCTCCAACAGAACAGACCATTCACAGCTGCTGGAATAAAATACCTTCTGAGCCGTTCAGTGGAACACTTAAGCATCACCAAACGTTCACTAAAAACACATCAAAGCTCAGGGAAAATGCTGTGAAGAGGATGGTGGATAGTTTTCAGTTTGGTTCCAATCCTTTCATCATAGGTGACCATATGTTAGAAATGCTGCAGAAACAGCAAAAACAAAGCTGGGAATGCAGTGTCAGCGTAGGGACAGAGATGGAGATCTAATCTAATCTAATCTCAAATGACACAAAAGCCATTCATCCGTCTCTAAACTCTCTTCTGCCTGGTTTGCCAACACATCTCGATGCTGAAATCTACTCTTTAGATGCTCGACCAGTGAAATAATCTCAGTCTTCTCTGGGTTCAGGTGAACAACGGAATTTTTTTAAATCACAAACTAAGAAGCGATCAATTAATAACATTCCTTTAGAGCAGTGGTTCCCAGTATTTTTTGTCCCTTGTACCCCCTTTTGCCTTTTGGTAAAATCATGTGTACCCCCTCTTCATATCATAAGTCCCTCTCCATAATTTCACTTGTAGAAGAGCAGGTTCTCCTAAACTTTTAACTGTGTCTCCAACATTGGTTTCCTAAGGATTCATCTACAAATTAAAATGAATGGAAATTAAATTAGATTTTTTATTTTTTTCAAAAAAACATGCAACGTTTGTGATTATTTAAATAGTAAGCAAATAGCTAATTATTGTCTCCTATTGTCAGAAGTGTGATAAAACAACCTCTACAGCAGAGGTGGGCAACGTCTATCACAGCGTGGGCCACATAAATGTCACATGATCAACATTCATGTCAGTATTAAAAATAATGACCAATCTGAGTGTTAACACAGGAAAGAACAAAGTTTGTGTGTTTTTCTGTCATTCTGTTTGTTTGTTGTTGTTTTGCTTATTGTCAATGCATTTTGTGCATTTTTGTTGTCTTGTGCATTTTTCCTGTAAAATGTATGTTTTTTTGGACTCATATTGTGTTTTCATGTTGTCATTTTGCTGTTTGTAGTACTGTGGGTTTGCGGAGTACATTTTTGTGTGTTTTTTTGTTGTCTTTTTTGTGTACTTCTGTTGTCTTTTTCTGTAATTTTCTACATTTTTTTGAGTTCTTTTATGTATTTTCTTTGTTTTTCTAGTCTTTTATTCCTGCAAAGTTTTAATTCAAAGTATTTTTTTTATTTATTCTTGCTTCTGTTTTGTGTGTTTTTCTGTCGTCCGCACGTGGCCCCCGGGCCTCTAGTTGCCCCTGTCTGCTCTACAGCATAAATTAATCCTGTTTCAAAAAAGTACAAGAAAATATAGTATTTTATTAAACAATAGTTTGTTGTACAATAATGTAACAATTGTTAGTTTGTGGGGAATTTGTAAAAAAGAAAAAGAAAATAGCCTAAAAAGAACTAGGAATATTTCCTGATTATTTTTCCTGTAATGTTCTTCTGTACCTCTAAGGGTACACGTACCCCTGCTTTAGAATATAGAATAATGTAATTTATATTATATCATTCAGGTTTTTAAATGTTTCTTGAATTCAAAACGTGTTATTGTGTTTTGGACAAACATTTAATAGGCTGTGAGGTTTTCTCTTGTTTCAATACGAGTGTTCGCCAACAATCGTACAACTTTAAGAGAATCTGTAAGATAAAATGTGTATATATAGTAGACAATATACAGTGTACTCAGTTAGTTTGTACAGTACATTAGTGGCCATTTCAAACACAGCCAATGAGTCACCTTCTTCTTATAGTCCATCAGTCTGGACTGAACCAGCTGATATAAATTAGCATTGACGAGGGTCAGGATAGTTTCCTAATCACTGGTTGATTTCAGCTGGTGTTCTCATGCTCCCTTTATTCACGTCCATTTTCCATGTGTCATTTCACATTGTTTCACATCTATGGTTTGATTTCTGCACGTGTGGATTACATGGGCTGTTAGGGTGGACTGGCCATCTGGCAAACCGAGCATCATCTTGGTGGTCTGTTGACCCAAAGTGGGCCGGTTCCGTCCGCTACGTTTTTTTTTTTTTTTTTACGAGTGAGTGGAGGCAGACATGTTGACAGGTGGCCAAAATTGGTCCAAGAAAAGAGCGTAACGGGACTAAAATGGACCAAAAGATAATCAAGAGTGGCCAAAAAATGCACAAATAAAGAGGAACCAGGTGGTATGTAATGGCAAAGGGTAGCTTTAATGAGCATAATGTGGCAAACAATAGTGAAAAAGGGCAAAAATGTGAAACAAAAAGAGGCAAAAAAGGAAACAAGTGGTATTTATTGGGCTAAAGTTAGCTTGATAGGACAAAAATTGGATTAAAGTGTCAAAAAGAACAATTGACAAAAAATAAAAAGGGGTATTTATTGGCAAAAGGAAGCTTACGTCTGAAAAAAGTGTCAGAACTTTTTGAAAAGTGGCAAAAATGAGAAAAAAGGTAGGAAATAGGTAAAAATGGTTTACAAATGAAGACATAAAAAGCCACATGTTGAGCATCACTGAATTAGACAGCGTCTACTTGGTGTCAAAGATAATGTATATGGCCAATACCAACATCTGGGGAACATTTCATCTCAACAGCATCTTTAGAAATATATTTACAGAGAAAAATGTTGACGTGTTCAATACTTATTGGTGAAATAAGTATCATGTAATCATATGGCTTATGTACAATGATGTGACAAAAATCTTAGAATCACTGGACAATAGGGACGATTCCTCAGCAGATCATTCCTAAAGGGATGATTTCCAAAGATATGATTCAATTTCTTAAGGAAAGATTGCATGATTTCTTCAGCAATGCTTCCTAAAGGGACAATTTCCTAAGGAATGATTTATTAAAGGACAAATAATACAGACATCAGTCTTAAAGAGATGATTTGTAAAGGCCCAGTTTAATGGTGGCAGTTTATCTTCCAAGGATATCTGTGAACATTAGGTGGAAACTTTGGAATGTGTCGATGATTCCTGACTGTCTACAGGGAATGAAACTCCATTCCTGCACAGACACTGCATCAAAAATGAGGTTTTGAACCCAAAACGTTCATTCATCATTTCCATCTTCTGGACTTGCGTTATTCACACTTAAGCTGCACTGCAGGGCACTGAAACACATTTATTTATCTAAATACTAAAGTAACTACAAACAAGATGGGTTGCCAGGTTGGGTTAAGTGTTCCCGAAGAAGGTTTAGTCATAATACCAGAGGTGAAAGTAATGGAAAGTACTCACATTACTGTAAATTAGTTATTTTTTTTAGTACTTGTACTTTTTTGACTATATTTCTACTTAAGTACGATACATGTTAAAAGAAGTAATTTGTTACATTTCTACACCCAACCGTTGCCATTAATTTTTAATCTAAATGTTAAATGAGCTTCCGGTGAATTTGCATATTAGCTAAATATGTAGTTTTACCCGTGGCCATGACATTTAGATTTAGATTTTACATTTTAGGTTGCATTTAGATTAAACATTTAGATTGTACATCTAACATTTAAGATTTACATTTAATATTTAACTTTTGGATTTCGATTTAATATTTCGATTTAACATTTAGATTGTACATCTAACATTTAAGATTTACATTTAACATTTAAGATTTAGATTTAATATTTAACTTTTGGATTTAGATTTAATATTTAGATTTAACATTTAACATTTAGATTGTACATCTAACATTTAAGATTTACATTCAACATTTCCATTTATATTTATATTTACGTTTATATTTAATATTTAACATGTATATTTAGATTTAATATTTAACATTTTGATTTTGATGTAATATTTAGATGTAACATTGATATTATATTGTTATGAGAAAAGCAAATATCACAACTTTCACAACAATTGCTGTAAATTCACATACGCTTTTTAAATGTGTTTTGTTGCTAAATGTTACAAAAAGTTGCTCGTAGATTTTTTTTTAAATTAAGCTACTAAGCTACTTTTATTTGTATTTATAGTCATTTTTGACAAAGAGTAAGTGTACTTTCACACTGTTAATGAAGTTGACTCTCACACTTGACTTTAAACCACTGATTACTGTCGTAAATGAAAAATGTGAAGCTTTTGTTCCAAATCCAGAACCAATAAAGTCTCATTACAACAACAAACCCTTCAACATGTGCTCAAAGCTACACGGACATGACATGCCTGGTTATAGATGTTAATGCTTGACTAGACAACGATGAGCCAAACAAACATCTTTCATTTGGTACAAGAACCAACAAAGGATTTGAAGAAATCTCCTCCATCCTCATGTTGACTTCCTGGGACTCACAAACTAATGAGAACCTGTGAGATTTCATCCTCACTGTGTTGATAAATGCTTGATAGTTTGAGCAGAAACAAGTCAACATCATATATAAGACACTTTAAAAACAACCACATCTATAACAAAGTGCTGCACAAACAAGACTATACACAACAGAGAAGACAACAAGAGAAATGTAGACATTCATCCTTTAAAAATAACTATAAGAAATACATTTAGATGTTGTTCCTGAAAGACACAAAAGTCTTTAAAAAAAGGGAAAATAAAACTAAACCTAAACAACAAACAATCCCACAGACCCAGAATACGTGTCACATTGTGATTCATTGGGTATTATAGTCCATATAAATCCTATTTAATGCTTTTAAAAGATTTAGATGAATAAGGACTATTAGATGTTAGCAGGAAAATCCACATATCATGCTGAAGTTACCAGTCATATGTGAAATATGTGTTTCCTTGGACATGCTAGAAGTTTGCACCAGGCACATGGAGATATTTAACTACTTTTTTATTTTCACCGCCAATTTTTTTTTTAAATAGAAGAATAGAATAGAAGGCTTTTATTGTCATCATATACAATGTACAAAGAAATTAAAGGACAACTCTGGTGGTACAAGAGTACAGGTATAAAAATAATAATAAAAACTCAATAAAAACAAAATAAAAGCACAATAAGCTATTAAAATATGAAATAAGAATAATAAAATGAAATAAAATAAATGAAATGTGCAATAGGAGAGCAGGATAGCAGCAATAGAGTGACTGAAACATTTGAACAGGATGTGAGCAGGATTCCATCAAATGTAATTCACAGATTTTGACAGAATTTTAACCAAAGACAGACATTAGGCCCTGGAAGATTCCATTAAAGTTTGGAGGGGATCTGGATCAATATACTGAATCTGGATCAGTTTGAAATATTCAAAAATCTATTGAATCCTTCATTATTGTTCATTATATTATTTCTCTATGTCTGATATCACTGTGGACTATAGTGATGCAAGTCATCAAAAAAGTTCCTCTTTTATCGTCCTCGCGACGAGTCCCATCCCATAATTAGCTTCTAATTAGACTGAATCAGTCTGTGCAGTAAAATGGCTTTTTTCAAGTAACAGATCAGGAAACTTTGTGATGCTTTTTATCCTCTGGGAATCTTTGCATTCCTCATCATGCAGACAGTAAAGTGACAGTCTAGATCAGACATTAGCGACTAGCCGCGCCGCCCGGGGACCACACGTGTCCCTCAGTCTAATGTTGTGTGAAACACATGCACAAAAAGACACCAAAAACATAAAAAATGACAGAAAAAGACACAAAAACCATTGCAAAAACACATTACTCTAAAACCGCAAAAATAACATAAACATTTACAAAACAAAACAACAACAAAAACACACAAAATCAAACTAAAATGCTCAGATGTGTCATTATTCTAAAATGATGATATTAATTGTCCACTTGCGGCTACAGGAATAAAATCCATATGTTTGAGGAATAATTTTGTAAATCTGGGTGTACATTCTATAAGATCTGACAACTTTCTTGAGAAGTGAAATAATCAAATTGTTCTTTATTTTGAAAAGTGACATAGTCGTTCAGTGCTCGACAGTAAGTGTGTGTAAATAACCTCTGCCCACCTCTTCTATGGAGTTTAGTTCTTTAAAGTGGAGCCCATGGTAGGTTAGGGCTCCAAAGCTGTCACTCATGATTATTATCAATGGAAACCACTTGTTCAATCTCAATAAAATAATTAAAAAAAAACACTTTAGATGACAGGAATACCTTCCTTTTTCATAGTTAGTCTATGAAATGTCTCTTAGTTTAGCATTTTTCTTTGAGCTGCACACATACTATAATAACCACCCAAATCCACAGTTATTTTTTAGCAGGGTGCTGCAGCTGAGCGCTCACCACGTAAAGGGGGGGTCTTTAAACACAGTGAGGTGAGCTGTCAACATGTCAGTCAAATGACCAGAGATGGTAAATGGTAAATGGACTAGATTTATATAGCGCTTTATCACCACACTGAAACAGTCTCAAAGCGCTTTACATATCAGCTCATTCACCCAATCACACACCAGTGGGACAGGACTGCCATGCAAGGCGCTCGTCGACCACTGGGAGCAACTTAGGGTTCAGTGTCTTGCCCAAGGACACTTCGACACATAGTCAGGTACTGGGATCGAACCCCCAACCTCTCGATCAGAAGACGACCCACTACCACCTGAGCCACGGTCGCCCGTGGTAACTTATTATAGGGGACAAGTCTGTACGTCTGTGTTAGAATGTAAAAGTTCAGATTCATTTCATACATTTTGATGCATATTAATAATTCTAAATATTTCTCTCACTCTACCCTAATGTATGGAGCGTCACCATCATATGAAACACATTTAACTTCATTAAAGGGTCATTTCATGTCATTTCAACTAATTTTCAGTACAACCCAATTATTCCATGATTATTCAATAGTCATACTGGAAAATCTTTAGTTTGATCAGCTCAATATTTTTTGAGATATGAACAATTATGTTTGGGGGGGGGGATGATTTTTTATCTTGTCCTTAATTTTCTTTCATTTTAAGCCTCCAATATCTCAGGAACTACATCGCGTATGAAACTGTAATGTGGTACAGTAATATAGCTCCACCTATTCTCTCAGAATATACAAACAGATCTGCTATACATCCTATCTGGTGGATATGCCAGACCCTCAAAATTGGAAAACAGGTTTGGGGCTCGACTATGTTTAGTAAACAACTTTACATATGCCTCAGCTCTCTGTAATTTGATCAGCTTTGAGCTATGAACATAGACTGTTCACATCACTAATGATTAGTCATATACAGTATATGCATTGGTTCTTGGGTGACACACTCTTGAATTCCAAAAAAATACTTTTTACCTTTTTTTTTTACTATTTTTCTTGGCCCATAACTGCGTGTGGGAATGTAAGAAAAAACTGATCTCATTTCATTTATAGCAAATTGACTGTGTTTCATATAATGGCGACGCTCCATACATTAGGGTAGAGCGAGGGATATATTTAGCATATTTATTAACATGTATCAATATTTATTAAATAAATTAGCTACAGATAATAAGTTATAATATAAATCCAAACTTTTGCATTCTACCATATCACAGACGTACAAACTCGTCTCCTGAAATATTTGGCTATTTAAGATGTAGCCACTCCTCTCTGGTCCTTTGACTGACATGTTGACAGCTCATCTCACTGTGTTTATAGACCCGCCCCCTTTACTGTACGTGGTGAGTACTCAGCTGCAGCAACCTGCTTGGAATGTAGTGCATGGAATGAAGATTTTGAATCATATTAATAAATATGAACCATCATATGAAATGCATTTCATTTAATAAAACTCGCAAAAACCATTTAATTGACTTCCTGAACTGACTACTAGTGGGAGTGGCCATGTTGCAGATCACGCTGACGTCTTAATCAGCAGAGCGTGGAACTATTTCTGCGTGCCGTAGACTCACACTACTACGCTGCACATTTTAGGACATCCTCAGGTTTCAGAGTGAGCAACAATGTAATCAAACTGACTAATGACTCAGCAAAACCTCTGTCAGATGAAAAGGCCTCACTTGTCAAACAAACGCCATCAAATGGCAGGGCCTCAGGCTTCAAAATAAAAGTCATCAGACTCAACGGCCTCAGGCCTTAAAACACAACATGGTGTTTTATTTTGAAGGAACCCAAAGTACACATGACGAAGTAAGATGAAAAGCTGTCCTTTCCTTTTATTTTTTAAAAGTTAAGATATGTCAACATATTCTTTGATTAATCTAAATGTTTCATTTAACTTTGGATTTATTCATCAAAGAATATGTTGACACGTCTTAACCTTGAGAAAATAAATAAATAAAAGAACAGCTTTTAACTTACTTTTGTATCCAAACCAGTACATATTGATGACGTCATGTGTATTTCCGGTTTCTTCAAAATATGTTGTTGTGTTTTCTGGCTTGAGAGTCTGATGACTTTTATTTTGAAGCCTTGTTTTGATAAGTGATGCCCTATAATTTGATGACACTTGGTTTGATAAGTGAGGCAGTCAGATTTGACAGACATTTTGCTGAGTCATGGGTCCTTTTAGATTGACAAATGACATAGGTTTCCCTGATACCTGATACCTCACTCTGAGAACTGAGGATGTCCTAAAACGTACACGTACACTACGCATACGTCAGATTTTTAACCAAAACAAGATAAATGACGTCAAAACTCAGAGAGAACGAAGTCGTTGTGAACAGATGATGAAGCTTTAACACGTCTGTGATAGCAGAGCGACAGGTAGAGGAGGAAGAGGAGGTGATGAGAGCCTTCGTCGCTCTCATCACACGCTTTGATTAGCTGAGCCACTTCCAGAGTTGACGTCATGACTTTCATCCTCCGCCCTCCATTGTTTCACCAGCTTTTAATAAACTAAAGGGCAGATTCCTGACTGCAGTGAAAGGGGGGAGGTGTGTGCATGTGTGAGTGTGCACAACAACACACACACACACACAGATTGGCATGCGGTGCCAAGCTCTTCCACCGTCGACTGACGCCAACACTCAAACACACAAACGCACACACTTCCATACACACTCTCCCCACGCAACACCTAAGCTCCTCACTAAATATAACCATCTCCCTGTAAAGAAAAGACAAACACTGTGGGTTTGAGCGCCGTGCGCAGCCAATGACGAGCTTTCATGTGAGATCCAGCTAAGCTCAGGTTTGGAGAAGTCGGCCTGCCGCGCCGACACACTCCTCAAGTCCTAAATCCTTCGCCAGTCTGTGTCAGAAAGAAACAAAACGAGCTCCGCAAGCTAGATCCGTTTTTATCCATTCAGCCGCTGTGTGTGTGTGTGTGTGTGTGTGTGTTTGTTTTTTACAGATGGGCCATGTGGCATTACACTTGGACCACATTTGTGCACAAGCAAAAACTAGTGGATTTGTCTTTGTTTTATCATCACCACAATAGCAACATTTTCCTGGTTCATATCTGGCCCAGTGAACCCACACCTGGCAGGTTCATCCGGTCCACAAACCGCATGGAATGATGGGACTTGGGCGCTCCGCTTCTGTTTGCCAAAACCTGGCCACAACAATGCCAGATGTCAGTGAAGGATAGCGAACCAAATACAGTAGATATGGTTCCCTCAACGAGGACTGCTGTCAGCGAGTATCTTGAGTCTGGATCTTTAAAAGCTGAAGACCACGTCCCAAACCTTGGTGTTCTGATTGACTCAGATTCAGCATCAGATCAAATCTATCACAAAAACATCTTCTACCACCTAAAGAACATCTCCAGAGTGAAAGGTTTAACGACTCAGAAAGATCAGGAGAAACTGGTCCATGTTTTTATTTCCAGCTGACTGGACTATTCTTAAGTGTTTACACTGCTGCTGATTTTACTGTTCTTATTGATTTTTAAGAATGTTTTCTGTTGCACTTTTTAATCATGTAAAGCATATTGAATTACTTTGTCTATCAAATACATTTCCTTGCCTTACATATGGGCACATCCAGATTAGTCTACGCTAACTTGCCATAATTCAGCCAAAACTGGTCCAAATAGGTTTCAAGATAACTAGCCCACATTTGCAGCATCATATGTGGGCCAATCACATAGATTTTGTACGGGCCAAAAGAATGCCAGATCATTGCAAGATGTGGCCCACATCCGTATGCTATCTGTGTCTCTGATTAACAACTCATCTTCAAATCAAATTCTGTTGTAGTATTCTGATTGGATGTAACATCCTCAGGGCTAGACCACTCACACGCTCGGCTGACTTAAAGCTGCAGTATGTAATTTTTTTTTTGGCATCATTTGGTCAAAAATCCATAATCATCGTTGAGCATATTGTAATCCAAAGTGTTCTTAGTGGACAGTGAACCTCTTCTCCTTCTCCTGGCTCTGTAAAATGAGCTTTAGAAATACAGGAGCTTGACGCTGGAGGTCATCCAGTCAGAGATTTTTCTACAAACATGTGTGATCCATGGGATGTTTTGAGCGTTACTATTGGCTGCTTGAGTGAAGTCAGGTGCGTTCACGTACCACTGATAGTAAAAGTGAAATGAGGACATTCTCACAGAAGTCTCCATTGTGGTGTTAGGCACAACAGTTACACGGCAAAGCAAGCAGAAAAAGGAAGACTGAGGTGGAGAAACAACAGATTAAAGGCAAAAACATATACTCGGGAGGAACAAACCGCTTTGCGTCCTCACGGATCCCCCTGACTGTGGAGGGTCCGCCCCATATACTGGTGTCAGAGGGAGAGTAAGAACAGACGGGATAAATCATGTGTAAACCTAAGAGAAGCTTCTCCAAGGTAGAGAGAACAGAAGGAATTCATTTAACGGTATAGATGAGGAGTGATGGGTGCTCTGAGTGGCAGCTGAGATCACAGCCGCCTCTGTGAGCTGTGTGGGAGGGACGAGTTGATGGCAGCAGCAGCTTCTCAGGACAGAGTGATACGTGCATCCATGTCAGAGTCTCTAAAACACCGGAAAACTCTCCATTAATACAAGACAAAGTCCCTGCATTTGTCACTAGTTTATACTGAGAAAAAAGTCGCTCCACAGGGAGGTTCAGTTTTGGTTTTGAAACAGGAAACTGAGGGAGAATTTGACATACTGCAGCTTTAAGAATAACAATAAAATCTACAAAAAATCCTGGACAAGCCCCCGTTTTGTTCCAAACCCTGGCGAAAAGTTGTGTAACTAATGGGAACATGTACCAGTAGTTGATTTACTAAAATAACCAAACTAATGCACAAAAGAAGGTGCTGTCAGTCAGCATTTGTGTCTGCTTCAAGACTCCACCCACATCTCACCTGTATCACAGACAGAAGAGACCAAGCAGAAAAAGCCTGTCCTGAGGCCGTGACCTCGCTTAATAATGGCAGAGCATTTTTTCGGCTGTTCTGTTTTCAGCAGGAGCTGCTGACAAATTAGCAAGAGCATTTTTTAAAATTTTATTTGCTTTGCTCAGATTGTGTCTGATACAAATCCAACGGCAGATGTGGATATGGTATGTTTGTCTGTTAGTGATCCTCTGCCTGGCCTCCCAGCTTCGTGCAGAGCGGCCATTTGTCAGACGCAGAGACGACGGTGTCCAAATAAATACACACACACACACAACGGGCCCTGCTGTGTGTGTGTGTGTGTGAAACACGAGAGCTCGGACACCTGGCTGAATGTGCAGCGTCTCAAACACCTACTCCTCTTCCTCGCCTTCCTCTTCCTCCAACGTGACTCTGTGAGTTTCAGACAGGGGTGAGGCAGCGATTTTAAAAGTGAGGCAACTATCGACTCACAATTTAGTTTATTCATTTTAATTCACTAAAACCATGATAACGTTGTAATTAAGTCAGTGATACTCAACATGTGGTCTTTTGTGTCTTAATTTTAATTATCATCCCCCCAGAAAAACATTTTTATCTCTTTCTTTGGCCATTTTGCAACTTCCTTTGTCCCATTTTTGCTGTTTTTCCCAAAAAAATTATACTTTTTAGTTTTTTCAGATTTAAGCTTCCTTTTTCCAATAAATGTCCCTTTTTTCTATTTTTTGTCCTTTTTTAAACCATATTTTTTGTCGCCACTTTTCATCTAAATAAGCTGCCTTTTGCTCAACAAATAAGACTTGTTTCCTTTTTTCCCCCCACATTTTGCCTCTATTTTCCCCACACATTTTTGCCCTTTTTCACTATTATTTGCCACATTTGGCTCATTGCCATTACAGTTCATCTGTTTCTTTTTTTTTTGCCACTCCTCTTTATTTGCCCATTTTTTGGCAACTCATGGCTGCTTTTGGCCCTTTTTTAGTTACTTTTCAATTTTTTCTCGCCACGTTTTTGCCTCTTTTGAACCAATCATTGCCGCCTGTTACTCATTTGTTGTCACTTTTCTTACGTTTTACTCACTGCTGTTAACTCTGTCTACTTTCTCACACAGCTGGCTGTGATTGCCTTGATCACCATTCAATCAATCCAACTGAACCAGTACGTTTTCAACAATGAATCCCTCTGTAGAAAGGAATTCATTTTTGTTATTATGAAAGTGTGGCCTTCTCCTTCTTCTCTCACACATCTCCATTTCTGCAGCCACTAAAGATGTTATCCCTCCCACTAGAGCTGTTTCTCTTAACCGTCTCATTATCCTCCGCTCTGTTGTCGCCACTTCATTTTTCATTTGCACACCTTCTCTTTCTCCTTCTCCAACAGTGGAAGTGGAAGCCGTCCTCCTCCTCTTACCTACCACAGAGCTCATTATATCTGTCATCATCTCAGCAGCCTTCAGGTCCAACACGGTAATCACACACTCTCACACACGCCTGCGATTCACATAAGTTCACCACAAAACTACACGCGATTCTCCACATGGTCCAAAGATCTCCACGCAAACATGTTTGCTCCATGAATGAGTTCCTGCAAAGCAGACTTCATGTGTTTAATTATAGTGAATAAATAAAGTGTGATCCATCATGGAATGTCCTCACCATAATCTCTACCTTATGCTGAGATAGAGAATTACTGATGGACGTATTTCACAAAACTCTTCTTTTCATGGAAACAACAACAAAAAAAAGATAAAATAAATTAAATTAAATAAATAAATAATAATAATAATAATAAATAAATTAGATGATAATTTCAACAATTCAAAGTATTTAATTTCTTTCTGTTTGTCTGTGTATTGACAAACTGTTGCAAGTAAATCACTATTAACATGTTTTTTTTTTAAACTTGTGTTTTATTTTTTTTGTTTGCTTTTAGTTTTTTTTAAAAAATCTATTCATTGTAAAAAAATGCGCTATACAAACAAATAAAGTTGAATTAAAAATAGATATATCCATATCTGTTATTGTTATATGAAAGATAGGTACGCTTTTTCATTACAGCAACAATAAATAGATCAAATTTAACAACGTAAAATTAAATAAAATATGAATTACCTACTTTACATATATATATATATATTAGACTAAGAAGGAGAATAAAAATGAAAAAGGGAATTTGAAATAATGATACAAAACTGTCACACACACACACACACACACACACACACACACACACACGTACATATTCCCACAAAAAAAAGAAAATAAGATTAAGAAAATAATTTTCTTGTGACAAAGCATGACTTGTTTTTGCAAAAAACAACTGAAGTAATAATATGTTTATTATTTTTGCTTGGTTTTCACTAAATACCACGGCACGTCCCTCCTGTCTATGAATCAGAGAATATTTTTCTGACCGTTCAAATGTTTAGGGCGAGATTTTGGTCAAGCCTGAGTTTAACGGCACTTATGAGGAGGACATTGTTGGGTTGACGTGACTTATGAGCACCACCACAACGTAACGTGAAACCAACTGACACGCCATACATGACTACATATAACATTAGACTTTACGGAAAGTTTGTTTAAAAAAAAGTGTGTGAGGTTCTACATTCGGCCAATCACAGATGAGCAAAAGCAGTTAACACACTTTTTATGTGAATTTGTGATGAATAACACACACACCCACACACACACATACACAGCTATAAAACCTTATCACTCTGTTTACCAGTAAAATGGAGCACCTGAGGTAGAAAAAGTGTCGCTCAAAGCTCATTGTGTTGCTTGTAAAAAACACAAAAGCCTCAAATCTCTGATTATCCTGTGATCTTATCCTCGCAGAGCCGTGAAAATCTCGTAGAAAACAGACGAAGAAGAAGAAAAAGCGTTGGAGTGTCTTACCTCAGAGAAGGTGAGATGGTGCATCCAACCCTGCATCCAACCCTGCTGTCCACCTACTCGACTCTTCCCTCAGCACACTCAGACACTCTGTGCTCTCCCTAACTCTCCTCCCTCCTCCTCCTCCCCCCTCCTCACATTCACACTCCTCCTGCCTCCTGATGCTGTGACGCTGGTCACATGTGGACGGTGACACAGCAGCAGTCGTATATCACACACACACGCACGCACGCACGCACACACACGCACACAAGCCAGCTGACACATCAACACGTTCCAAGGCGGCAAATGGGAATTCCAGGCCTTTGCAAAAGCTGCAGCTTGCTTTTTACCGTGGGTCAGGGTTATAAAACTGTTAGCAGACGGTTTATTTAAAAACAACTGGCCTCCACGGCTTTGCTCTTCACGCTTTCTCCTGCCGTTACACAGAAGGTGGAGGCCTGAATGTCTCACCTCTGAGGGTTTGACGTACACGCAGCAGGATTGAGACGTTCACCTGCAGCAAATTCTGAGATAAAAACAGTTAAGTAGTGATGCACCAATAATATTATTAATAATAATAATAATAATAACTAAAAAAGCACTCGGAGAGCGCAGACCTCCGCCATGCAGCTCAGGCTCACCTTACATGCTCCGGTCACGGTAACATGGTAAACTCAGGATTTCCATGACTACCTGTCAACATTGAGATGTTGACACTTAGAGAACAATGACATCATCACATGTTCCACTGTGTGGATAGGAAAATGAATAGGATGTATATATTTTTTAATTTTGGTGGCCAGAACATCATCCAAATGTAATCACCTGTTCCTTGTGCCATTTATCAATTTTCCTGAAAATTTCATTAAAATCCATTTGTAACTTTTCAAGTTATCTTGTTAATTGTCAGACGGACAGCGTCACACTCCATTAGCTTAGCATTAGCATTAGCATAGAATTCTGACATCATCACTGTCGATGACGTCATCAGTTAGACCATTCTAACTGTAACACTGATGACATCACTGTGAATGACATCATCAGTGTTCTAAAAGTATTTTTAACAGAAATTCCACAGTGTGGATGGGAAAATGAATAATATATATATATATATTTTTTTTTTCTTCTTTCGATATCCAGAACATCAGCAAAATGTAATCACCTGTTCCTTGTGCCATTTATCAATTTTCCTGAAAATTTCATCCAAATCCTGTAACTTTTCGTTATCTTTCTAACTGACAGAATGAATGACAGACTGACAGACACCGACAAACAAAGAATAAAACATAACCTTTTACCGCTCTTTGCTCCGCTTTGCTCTTGGTGGAGGTAATAATCAAGGGTTTAATAATTCATCCATTAAATTAATGAATCCATTTATATTACTACGATCCAACTAGATCAGCAATTTGTCCTCCCTGATGACACATATTGATTTAACATTGTTTTAAATGGTCATCAATGATTAACACATTGGAATTAAGCACGGCAGACTTTATATGGATGTGTTTTAAAAGCTCTTCTAGTAATAAACACGTTACGGCTGACTGTGTCAACTGTCTGACGTTACGCGATGCGCGCTAGCAGATAACAAACAACACGGAGAAGCTGGCGAAAGAGAAATTGATCAATAATCCACCTTTGGCTCCAGTGTGTGGAAACACTTTGGCTAGTCATACTCAACCGCCCCATGATGAATTGCGAGTGGAATGTAAAATGGTCCTGGGACCAGCTTCAAGCTAAAAATCAAACATCCCCTTTTCAAAATAAAAGCTTCTCTTCTTGTCTTCCATTAGTTTTTAACGCTTTTGTAAATAGGGCTCTTGTTTTGAAGTTAACAGGAAGTTTTGTCAGTCGAACAATGGAGGGTCTCTGAAAATCTCCAAAATGTCAGCATGAAATGAAATGATTTCACAACTTTCAAAGGTGGAGAATCAGGTTTTTGTCGTTCGAGGTTCCTAATGCATCTTGGGAAACTTGGAAGTATACTTCAATGGGAATGGTCATCATCTTAATTATACTAATAGTATATACTATATAGTAGACATCATTGAGTTTGTAGTGTATAGTATGTTGGTGTGACATTTCCAACACAGCTTACTGTATGTTATCAGATCATCTTATTACGTCTCATTTGTAATGTGTGTGTTTCCCTCAGGTTTGAAAATGTAGCAGAGAGTAGATTCATCACCTTTAATCAGCATACTGCACACTGACAGCAGAGGAAAGGACAAACTATGATGAATGAAGAGCTAATAATGAATATCAGAGCAAACAGCAGCACTGCCAACTTATTGCACAAAATGACCTCAGTGGTTACATTTGAAATGACACGTCAAAAAAGGATAAACGTACAAATGGATCACATACGTAAGAAATTAGGGATCAAAACCTCCCCAGTTTACTCTGCACAGCACTGACCCTTCAAAGTATGGTGTGGTTCTAAACCTTTACAGCCTGTGACCCCCAAAATAAAGGTTCCAGAGACCCCCACTGTAGCTGAAGGTGGTTGAACACAGACATGAACATTGAAGAACAGTCATGTGGAGACAGGACCATCTATAAGGGGGAAGAAAGGGGAGAGATTTTTGGGGTCCATCCATAAAGTCAGTAAAATGATGGTCCATTGTTCTATGAATCTGTGATAACCACATTTATTTATTCATCTGAATAATATCCACTGTTATCCAGGAAGCTTATTATTATTTATGCCATAGCATATAGTCATATTAAAGATGGAAATACTTGTTTTAATCAGAAATAAAATGGGATGAAAGTGACCAAAAATGGTGGAAAAAGTGATGAAATGGGAAAAAAATCACAGAAATTGGTTAAAAATTGCAAATTAGAGTGGCCAAAAACAGACAGAAAAAGTAATAAAAGGGTTCAGTGTCAATATTGGCAGAAAAAAAAGTACAAACAATTAGATTAAACTCATGAATAATGGGCATTACAAGTCGTAAATGTGGTTAAATTGGCCAAAATAAGCATGAAAGATGGTGAAAAGAGGTTCAAAGTGACAATAATGGGTCAACATTTGTGACATTAGGTGTGAAAAGTGGTGGAAAAGGTTTATAAGTGCTGAAAATGGAAAGAAATGTGTAGAAAAGGTATTGAAATTTTATGAAGTGGCAGAAATGGGAGTAATGTAGCAAAAATGCATTAAAAGGAACTTAAATATGGCAAGAAAAAGTGATGAAAATAAATTTAAATAAGGCAAGTTTGGTGTAAAATAAGCAAAAATTGGCTTAAATTGTTAAAAAATAATAGTTTCTTGAAGGCATCTGGCGACCCCATCCCAGTGTCTCCAGACCCCAAGGTTGAAAACCCCTGGTCTATACTACAGGAGTCCACATCCCACAATGCAATGTGGGAAACCTTTACAAAAATGTCAGTTAGAGAGTGTTTATAGTAGATATCAAAACAAACTTCAACTTTCACATTTTTTACAGCAAATTATCTTTGATTTATTGATCTATGACTTTTCATCTGATGAAAACTTAAGTTCCTGAAATGTCTCCCGTACTTGTTTGTCCAGCACGTTCCTAAACATCCTGTAACTTAAACAGTGCTAAAAACGTCCTTTAAAACTGTCTCTTTTTAACACGTTTTGGAGCAGTAAAGTCTCACATGCTTTCAGCAACGTCCATGAGAATTTTCATCTGGTTTATTGGCTCTGACGAAACGTAACGTCCAGTTTAAATAGACTCGAAGGAAGAATAAACGACCAGATTCATGTGCGTCTCCCACTCTGCGTGAAATGGTGATAGTCAATGTGGGATTAATCAGGCGTGTGTTTCAACACTACTGAGGTGCGTTCAGCTGACAGCATGTGTTCAGATACTCATTGTTTCAGACACACACACACACACACACACATGTCCTGGTATGCAGAGTGGAAACTCTCGGGGGAAATAAGGGGAGCAAGCTTCATCACTCTAAGTGGAGCTTAAAGGGTCGAGAGTTTAAGGAGTGCAATTACCTGAAAGACCTCGGCTGAACCCCAGATTTCTCACCTTCTGTTCCGTCGCACACACACACACACACACACACACACACACACACACCCTCGACAGTGACGATTTACAAGCAGCAGCAGGAGTATCTTGTGTATCAGTGAGTGAGAGCCACACACACAGGCAGCAGTGCTTTGATTACACAGTGAGGGATTGTAAATGATCTCCACTGTGAACAGTGTCAAATTAAACATCCAGAAGATCCCAGGGCGGGAACGCCGGCCTTGGCTGACTCAGCAAGAGAGGTGGTGACAGGGAAGGAGGGGCTTCCCATCACGTGTCAGAACATCACATCAATCCAATGTTCAGCGAAAGCCAAATGTGAATCCCATCTGCAGTGAGAGGAAGAGTGGAGAACATTTACCGACAGCCAATTTATTAGAGACACCTTAAACAAAGCTTCTTCAGAGATGTTGAGAGACGTTAGGACCACGTCCATCATGTGAAGCTCACCTTCCACCACATCTTGAAACGACTTGGGATGTTTGATCTTTGAGAGGAGAGTTTTCCTGCTGGAAGGAGATCAGAAGACGACAGAGAGAACTACACAAACCATGACTCAGCAATAAAAATCACACACAAAAATGACTCAATTAAAAGAATCACACAAACCACAACTCAGCAATTAATAGACAAGCCATGACGCAGCAAGAATACACAAGGCATGACTCAGCAGCCTTTCAAAAAACACAACTCAGCAAAATACACACACCATTACTCACCAGCATTTTCCGAACTATGAATTGGCAACAATAGTGAAGCATGACTCAACAATAATACACAAACACAATTCAGCAACACTGCACAAACCATGGCTCAGCAAGAATATACAAACCACGACTCAGCAGCACTGCCAAATTATGAATTGGCAACAGTAATAAAAGCATGACTCAGCAATAATACACAAACACAATCCAGCAACAATACACAAACAATGACTTAGCAACATTGCTAAACTATGAATTGGCAACCACACACAAACCATGGCTTAGCAACACCACAACTAACAATATTGAAACCATGACTCAGCAGCAATACACAGCACGAATCAGGACTAGGCTGTAGTTTTCAAACAGTGACTGGAAAACATTTCTTAAACCCTGATGCATCAACTGTACTTTGCCAACACAACTCTGTAAGGCGTTCAATCAGTGGTCCAATTTTGGTGATTCTGTGTTAAGTGGAGCCACGGTTTGCGGTGTGACACCTGCTGTGGTTTCTGCTGATGTGTTCCATCTTCTTCGTGGTGAATGTGTCTCAAAGATGTTCTTCTGTTGGTTGGAACCAGCCTTTCTTGGAGTTCCTGTTGTTTTTCTATCATCTAGAACCAGTCCGTTCATTTTACTCTGACCCCTAAAAGCTGCAGATTTATGCGTATGCTTTTGGGCCGTTCTCTGGAAACCACTAAGATGGCTGTGGGTGCAAATCCCAGTAGCTCAGTACACCAACCATTCCAATGAAAGGCTATAAAAAAAAAAAAAAATTTTCTTATTAATTTCATTTCTAGGCTCAGCTCATCAGGACCACATGCCTAAATACACTGGAAATAAAATATATTGAAAATACATCTTTTTAATAACTTACAAACACTTCCTGCCACACAGTTGGTAAATTACTTTTCCACTCTTCAGGTCCTTGTTATTGATGCATCAGTGGCTGTGGAGTTTAGGGAGCCTGAGGCCTGTTGTGGGCTCAGGTTGCGCCCGTTACCTCAGCGTGTAAGCCGCGGACTATTTGCAGCGTTACATGACAGTTGTCCAGGTCTTAATCAAGTCCCGCCTTGGCTGCAGGCGCAGTGATCATACCGTCTCTGTGAGCATCTGGGATGTGCCTGAACCTGACGGGACATGAGTCATCCCCTCATCACAGTGGGATTAACAAGGCAAGGTTAAACACTGACCGGCCACTGTGTCCACCAATCAGCTGTTTGTGCTGGAAAAAATAGAGGAGAAACTTCACAAGAGGAGGTATTCCTGGCCTAATGCATCTTTATAATAGATGACAGCAGAGGCTTCATTGGGTTGAATAGATTATTTTTGTGATTTAGGACTCATGATATAACCAAAGTCCTTCCAAAAATCTCAAGATTTATGAAACATGGATTCTGTATAGTCGTCAAATTTGGCGTGTTTAAACTATCACTATGTTCACTCTGCAAGTCTTAATGCCCAATTTGTGTGGTTGTTCATATTACATATTAATTGTGTCTTCAATCAGTTTGGAGTATGAACAAAATGTGCAGAAGAGGTCCTAAGGTGACCCATGACCCCGCAGGCACGTACAGTGTTTACAAAAGTAAATATAAAGGCGTCTAGTGTAGGACTGTGTGTCACATTGAGAAAAAATTTCTTTCCAACAGAAGTCAGCGCTTCATAACTTTAAGGAGACTGAAAAAAAAGAGGGCCAGGTTTATCGCTCTAGCAATTTGTTAGGGTTAGCGTTAGCGTTGTTTTTCCACAAGGCTTCTCCTGAGACACAATTATGACGTTTTGGCATAGTCGGATAGAAAGCGGCTCAGCCGTCCAGACTGCTGTCACATTGCAAAAAATCGGATACGTATCGGATTTAGGACCAAATTAGGAAGTGACCTAGGTCGAATTTGAAGTAATCTGATTTATGTTGTTCAGACTGCCTTTAACAGATCTGATAAAGGTTGTATATGAGGCAAAAATATCGGATTTGGGTCGCATTTGCCTGCAGTGTGAACGTAGCCAAAAAGAGTGAGCATCGGTTAGCTGTAGAGCTAACCATGAGCTGAGTTCTTGCACCCTTTGAGTGTGACAGTCACGCAATTTGACGTATTCTCACACCACACTTGACATTTCTCATGCTTATATTTCCCCATTCAATACTGTATTTATTTTTTCATGATAATGAACTTTGGTCCTCACGGCTTGCCGTAGGTCGAGATTGAATGACTCCCAAAACACACAAGACGACTACAAAAACACACTAAAATGTAATATATAGAATACAAATCAAAATACACTTTCTAAAAAAGAAGATACAATTACATGGCTTGTTTTCATGAAGATATTCTGTTCTGTTCAGTGGAGCACTTTGTGTTGATGTGCCTAATTCCATGATTACCTTCGCTCACTATTTAAGGTGTGCCTGTACCTGAGTGTCTACTAGTGGCTGCGTTTCCCATGCTGTGTTTCTTTCTATTCTTTTGGTTTCTCATTCAAAGCAGATCATTTTATTTTCTGAACTCTTTGATTAGTACTACACACTTCTGGACTTGTTTTTGTACATTTTTCATTTCTTTGACCGCCTGCCTGCCTCCTATCTCCATTAAATTGAGTCGTCCTCTACAGCTCACCCTTCACTCATCAGACCTGACAGAAAGAGCAGGAACAATCATGTCAACAACAGACTATGCAAAAAAGTTGGCCAGCGTGGATTACATTCCATATGCTTCATGTGTGTGTTCTGTGCCAGGGAGGATTGACTGAGTCACGAGGCAATTGTTTAAAACAATGAACAGTGATTTGCAATGGTTGTAATCATTTTTCATTTTCTTACTCATTAGATTACTCATGCAGTAATCAAACAAATTGGATCAACAGACCTAAAGTCTGTCATTTTTGAGTAAATTACGACTTAAAAGCTTCTTTGTCAAACATCAGATGATGAAAGCGGGGGTTACCCAAACAGTAGATTCGCTGTTCTGTCATTGTTTGTCTGGACCATTTGCTGCCAACATGGACATTTGTAACTTCGGGAGTTTGTCTGTCTTCTGTTCCCCCATAGCTGCGATTTAACCGACAGTGCACAGACAGTCCGTTTTTGTTTGGGAGATTGATTTTCAGCGTTATTTTGGGTTGCATGAAAACATGGTAATGGGAAATGATTCCAGGAGATTTCTGTAAATCCCTTTGCAACAAGAAACCCCAACAAAAAAACAGGCCCATTTGCCTCCGAAATGATCTCCGTCGGGAGCCAAAAGTAGTCCCATTCTGGTAATTTACAACTGGAATAGAATAACTTTGTCTGTTCTTCACTGGGTAGAATAACGTCGTAGTCGCTGCCAAAGACAACTGCAAGTTTGATGAGTGTACCAGGTCTGGATTTAGAGTTCAGGAAAAGCACAACACAAGCACAAGTCTGAAGTGAAGCCTCAGCATAAAAGTGAGCAGAGACTACCGTGTACATACAGGCATGAAGCGTCACAATACTTTTATTTATGTAGGATTAGATTTTAACACAAGTATCTGTAGTTTTACTGAAGTGAAGAATGTGTGTAGTTCCACCACCTCTGCACACGTCAGATGATTCTGTACAACACAAATACACACAATTTTTCCCAAAACACACAAGACAACTACAGAAACACACAAAAATTACAGAGTAATATAAAAAATCATAACAAAAATATACAAAACGCACTAAAAAAGAAGACCAAATTACATTATAATACAAAATGACTCAAAAACACACAAAAGTATAACAAAATATCAGAAAAATATACAAAACAATGATAACACACAAAACAAAAATAAAAATAGTCAAAATAAAGCCATTAAACTTAAAGATTACATAAAATAACAGAAAGCATCTACTAAAATAAACAAAAGTATGAGAAAAATATAGAAAATGACTTCAAAAACACACAAAGGAATAACAAAATATCAGAAAAATACACAATATATATATACAAAATGAGTTCAAAAAGCATAAAAAACTAACACAAAAATAGACTAAATAAGTCCAAAAAACTTGCAAAATTAGAGAAAATAGCAAAAAAGCAACTATCAAAATAAACAAAATTATGACTTCAAAAACACACAGAAGGAAAACAAAATATCAGAAAAACATGCGACACAACAGATATACACACACAGAGAACTCTTTGACCGTTACTGTACTGATACTCAGACTGGTTTTTGTTCAAAAAGTTGACATGAATGTTGATAATTTAGGCTTCGGATCAGACAATCCCATCCTTGTGGCCCCGCTGTGATGAAAGTTGCTTGTGTCTGTTCTGTGATGACGAGACACAGACCCGCCGTGGTTAAGTATTTCCCCATGTGCACCTGAGGCAGACCTTTTAAAGAGGGGTTTAAGCTCCGGCCCCCCCACCCATCGCTCCGTGCCCATAGGCACCTGGGAATTACTGGAATAAAGGAGAAGCTTCTCCTGAACTCTCCACATGTCAAAGGGCCTTCCTCTGATCCAGGCGTGCACAAGTGGAACGATAACTGGGACGACCCTGCAGGGGTGTGTGCCGTTCTGCATCCAATCACCAAAAGCATTTCTAGCCTGTGTTGTTTCAGAAGAAAGCAGTTGAACTTTGTGGACATAGCTCCTGTTTTTGCAGTGACATTTGACCTCATTGACATCGTATGAAGCATTCAATGTCCGATGGGGAAAAGTGGATAGAAAATGTATTCAAGGTAACCAAAGTCAGACGAGTTAACAAGTACAAGTGGATCAAACATTGAAAGAAACCTGCCCTGCAGTGTCTAACACAATGAAACGTACACACCCTCTAAAGCACGTGTGTCAAACTCAAGGCCTGGGGGCCAAATCCGGCCCTTTGGAGCATCTGATTTGAACCACTGGAGAAAGTGAAAATGACAGAGAAAACATGAATCATTGTGTAAATTACCAAATAATTCAGTTGTAAAAAGTTGTTGAAAGAACTAAATTTGTCCTGCATTTTTTCTCAAAATATTCCATAAAATATCCCCAAATCAAATACAAATTGGTCAAAAAATAAATAAATCAAAGGACATTTAAGTTTATGTCACTTATTGGTTAGATATTGTTGATACCTCCTATACCAGGCTGTTGGGACTGATGTCTGTCACTCATTGCTTGGATATTGTCAGTTTATTACATGTTTTGTTTTTTATGTTTTTCTACATTCCGTATTTGGCTCCCGAAGTTTGACACCCCTGCTCTAAAGCCTGGGGTGTCACTTTACCTGGTCAAGTTTCCAAAAGACATCAAAACTTCCACATCGCTATAGTCCTAAAATTGGCCCTGGAAGTTGAAGCTGGAGCACTAAATAGCTTTAATATAAATTATAACTATTCTGCAGTGTTTCACTCTGCGTTCTCCCACAACTGAACACAGACCCTAGGCTTGATTTACCACATTGACAGCCGACTATCTACTTCCTCATACTGTTAAAGCTGAATTAATCCTTCAAGCAGAATGTCTATCTGCAACAAATGCTGAAATTCAATTGCATCAATTAACGCTAAACATTTACAAAGTTTATTTTGTGCTACGAATGTTCGGATGTTCCTCCACTGACGTCACAGTCTGATTGCTGAGATTTTAGCAAACCCAGAACTGGATGCTGGGCTTAAGTGAAAATGATGATGTTTCATTTAAGATTACAACAAATAGAGCATCGCTTGGCACTTTCATTACCGGATATCAGCAGCACTATTAATTATATAGAACAAGATGGTTTTGAAACTCAAGATGTCAAAAAAGATGATATAAGTGCTTCAATAACAGCTGACTATGAAATAACTCAAAAACTAAATGAAAAGAGAAGACCAAGCGAGGCAAAGTTAAACCCAACGAAGCCAATACATGAAATTAAATGTAAGTACCCACAAAAAAACAAACCTCTGGGGTAAACTGTATATTTGTTGAGTTCCAAAGACCATAAATCCTTTGATGCATGTCATCCATAGAAGTCAAGTCAATTTTATTTATAGAGCACATTTCAAAACAACAGACGTTGACCAAAGTCCTGTACAGAGGTTATGACATAATATCAGTAGAATTACAGAACCAAAAATTCCAGTTCTCAGTGTGGTTTAAAAACCACAGCATATAAATGGGTTTTTAAATGAGTTTTAAAAGTAGAAGAGGTCCTGATAAGAAGGGGTAGGCTGTGACAAAGTCTAGGAGCAACTACATAGAAGGCCTGATCTCCCCTAGTTTTCAGTCTAAACCTTGGAACAACCAGGAGCAGCAGGTCAGCAGACCTCAGTAAACAGGGAGGAGTGTGCACGATTAAAAGATCAGAAAGATAAGAGGGTTCCAACCCATGTAACAGGTGTAATGTGCTCTGGTTCGCACGTAGCGGTTTGGACCAACTGAAGCCTGGACAGCAGAGACTCAGAGACCCCTGAGTAGAGGCTGTTACGGTCGTCGATCCGAGACCAGATTAAAGCATGAATCACTTTCTCAGAGTTTTTCAGGGAGAGAAAAGGCTTGACCTTTGTCAGGATTGTAAGCTGAAAGAAGCCAGCTCTAACCACTGCATTCCTTTGATTTGTTAAAGTGAGGCTTGAAGTAGAACCCAGAGAGCCAAGATCAATAATGACTTGAAAGCAAACTGGTCCAAACATTACAACTTCTGTTTTATTTTCATTCAAATTGAGAAAACTGTGAAACACGCAACTTTTAACTTCCTCTAGACACTCCGGCAGACACTTAGGAGGGGCAGTGGTTAGGTTAGGTTTCAGCGTTAAATAGATTTGTGTATCATCCATGTAACGATGGAAAGACATATTTTTTAAAAAAAAACAAGACCTAACGAAAGCAAGAAAAAAGAATAGGGCCAAGGATGGACCCCTGAGGCACCCCACAAGTGAGGGGAGCAGATAGGGAGGAAAACTCCCCTAACGTCACTAAAAAACTACTCCCTTAAAGATAAGACCTGAACCAGTCTCAGGCTGAATACCGACAAAATTCTCCAAACGTGAGAGGAGGATAGAGTGCAATTCAATTCAACTTTATTTGTATAGTGGAAATTACAAAGTCATCTCAATGCGCTTATCAAAGTATAAAATTTATAATTAGAAAGAAAAAACTCGACAAGATCCACTGTATCAAAGGCAGCAGAAGCTGGATTTCCATTACCTTTGGAAATGCGCAAAAAACTAAATAGCGCAATAAAAATGGTAATGGAAATACCTGAATTTTGAAGAAACACTCAAATATTGCTGAAAGGTTTTAACGCTTTCATGAGGAGGAATTTCAGACGTTTCAATATTGAAATGTGTCGCAAAAGTCCTATGGAAAAACTTTTTCCGGACATACACGTACAATACATGGTCACATGACAACTGCTCTTTAAGAAAACATGGCGCGGTACGTGTAAACAGAAAAGGATACCGGGACATTTCTTAGCATTAGACTTTAGAATCATTACTGCCACATTAGACGTGAAACAACAAAGGAATGCAGAGTGCTATAAGGAGGTTTGAGTCTCGCGAAATGAGATTTTGCGATTTCATGTTTGGAGATTGGTCTGTAGTTAGACAGAGCTGTGGGGTCCATGATGTAAACAGGATGACGGCGCTCCGATGCATCCCCTTCATGAATGTGATAATGAAGTTGGGAGATGATTCCGTTGGAGTAGATTGACTTCTCATGTAAAACCCCTGAAAGTAATCAGATTGTAATCACCACTGTTGAATAGTTTGTGTTGAAATACTTTCCCTTTGATAAACAAATTATGTTTCCATCAGCTTCGGCTGCTCTTTGCCTTTTGAGCCAAAAATGAAATGTAAGCACTTGTGATCAGCTTTTGGCTCGAGCTGTGGATGCTAATTAGCCTCCGCTAATCGTTTTCATGCTGAGCGTGTAAACAAAAACCATACGAACAAACGATTTTGATTTCAAACTGTGTAAAAATCCTCTGAAGTCAGAGAGTTATCTAAGGATCATTTGGAAGGCCAAGAAAACAGTTGCTTTGGGGCAAAACATTTCGACGCAGGTGCTCGGTGATGTGTCTGTGTGATTTCAGGTTTAACATCCTCTGTCACGACAGAGGAAGAGGCAGACGGCCAGTAAACGGAAACTTCCCCCTGTGCTCGTTCTCAGATATCTGCTTAGACTTCATGAACCACCACAAAGAATCCATGATCCATGCACGTAAACGCAAATATACTCCGATCGCCCACACTCAGGAGGCTGGAGTGGATTTCCTGCGTATCAGCTTTAACGGTGCCACAGAGCAGCAGTAAAATAAAACCATGACAAACCAGGAATACAACAGAACTTTACAACCAGCCTAAAAGCTGTCACTCAAACCAGGTCTGCTGACACTGAACACTGAGGGGATTGGTGATATCTTCATCCATGTGGAACTAACGCTCAATCACAGAGTCTGCTGATGGAATAAATACATGTATAATCATGAAATAGAAAGTCAAAGATTTAAAAATCTAATACATTTAAATGTAGTGTAGTGTGCAATTAAAAAATATAGAAACTTTACCAAATTAGTAAGTACGGTCACACTTTATTTGTAGTTTTATACATCAGGCTGACATTACTCTGTCATTATCTGTCATTAGCATGAGTTAGGTGTCATGAAGGATGTCATTAAGTGTTACTCGCTAATTTACGACACCTTTGGAGCTATGTTTGCATTTTTTGGGTCAGGAGGAAGGATCTAGTGGGGTTAAGGTTAAGGTTAGGGTAACGAACAACACTTTTTCATGCTAATAACAGGTTTCATGACATTAATTCAATTAAATTCATTTTAACTTTATTTGTATAGCGCAATTTACAACAAAGTCATCTCAATGCGCTTATCAAAATATAAAATTCATAATAAGAAAGAAGAAAACCCAACAAGATCCACATGATAAAGCATTTAACAGGAAGAAATCTCCATTAGAACCAGGTTCAGAGGTGGCAGCCATCTGCGTCGACTGGTTGGGGTTAGTGGACAGAAGGACCAACAGAACAGGATAGAGAGATAGAACATCAGAGTGTCCCAGACTAGTTGAGCCGTGAACCACAGATCAGGAACTGCCATCATCAGCTTCACGACACCTGAAACAGAGCAGAGAGAGAAGGACGAGGAGAAGACACTGACTGCAGAAAAACACGATACATTATTATCTAGTCAGCCTGTCTTGGTTTTGGGCCTCACTCCCAGTGGCCTAGTCAATACTTATTATAAAAGTGACAAATCTATTTCCGTTTATTGGTAAGCTAACAGCGACTCCAAGGTCTGTAAATGCGACCGTTTACATACGAGCCCATGTTCGCTCTAGCGATCAGATTATGCTATGATTCAGCTAATGACAGCATAATGTTAGCCTTATGTATATAACTTCAAGTAAAGTGTTACTATAAATACTCAGATCATTCTCAAAATGAATTAAATACAAAACTTGTAAGTATAATTAATAAGACATTGTGGCGAGTGTCTTGAAAGACACTAAACCTGTCACGTTTCAGAGTTGGTAATGAAGACCCAAGCGCAGCAGGCAGGCGTAGCTTTAATAATGATTCTCCATTTTTAATGCTCAAGGCAACAAAAAACAAAAATCAGAAAATGGCACAAAGAGGAACAAGGATAAGACAGAGCAGGATACAAAACACAGCAGGACACGAAGAGGCTAACATTAACATTCACAATAAACCAGCAATCAGTGTTCACACACTCAGCTAACTAGTGAGGGAGGCTTGATTAGGAACGGGCCACACCTGGGTGGAAACATGAGGGAGCTAATCACTCACAACCTAAACACACAGACATCACTGGGAGGTGGAGACACGAGCAGGAAGACCTGGGGGGGTATTGCACAAAACCTGGATAATAGATAAAGCCTGGAAAAATGGTCTATCCTGGATAAACTTATCTCCAAGTCGGTGAAACAAAAGCCAGCCAAGTTAATCCAGGACAAGTAACCATGGTGATTTAGCCTCTACAGCTAATGGTCAACAACCAGGATAAAGTTATCCCTGTTGTAATACTAATAAATCCTGCTTTTTGAATTGCTGTCAGAGGTTTGGCTTGTATGAGTTTTTTTATGTTAAATTATAGATGACAGATCCTTTCTTAAAACGTATCTATATGTCATATAGCCTCAATAACATGCAGTTCTATGGTTCCTTACATTGATGGATCAGGGGAGAACCGAGTTTGAGTCCTGGCAAACACACTGTCCCTTACTTTTTTTGTGAATTTCCCCTCTGGGAGATTTGAAATTAATTTGAAATTAATTTGTGGAAAGCCCCTTGATATGTAACATCTCGTTTTTCGAGGGGGACCATGAACATAAAACCTTTCACATACAGCAAATTACCAAACATACAACAATTAATCCAGACAAAAAGACAATTTTGCTCACAACCCACAATCTCCCCCACCCCACATCTCAAGGTAAATATATACATATAGATCTACACGTAAATGTTTACAGTATATAGATCAACATACATCATACAATCAGATCAGTAAAGGTCTATTCTATTCTATGAGAAAACTTAAAAAAAACAATAAATGCTCCCCAGGCGCCGCAAAATGGCTGCCTACTGCTCCTCAGGGATGGGTTAAATGCAGAGGACGAATTCCATTAATGTACTAACATTACATGGCCAATTAAAGGCGAAAGCCCCGATTTAATTTAATTAAATTTAATTTTTTAATAAATGTAATAATCAGTGATTTGTAAAAGTGATCAGCTCCACCTCCTCATACTGTAACTATAGCAGTTCACTTTATTAATTCTACATGTTTGGAATATTTATGCATTAAGGCAGTCGACTGTTGTCTGCCAGCTTCTCTCTCTCTCTCTCCTTTTTTCTGTATCATGTCTTTCATTTCTTCATACGTTGTTCAGCAGGTGGAAACGAAGCTACGCGTCCATCTATTGGGGATTCTGTGATCGAATTCATGGTCTTCTTAAGAAAACCGTGAACGCCCACTTATCTCAAACATCCACAGCCGGCTTCATTTATCGTGGTTTCTTTGTCCTGTTCAAACGTGCAACCAATTAATCCAAGATAGTGCCGACCAGACTTAGTTTCACCACGCATTCTCATTTATCCTGGATGTATTTATCCCACGTTTGTGCAATACCCCTCTGGAAACACAAAACAAGAGTTAACACAAGAAGCTAGACGTGAAAACAGATATAAACAAAGACTCTCAGAAAAACAAAGAGGACCAAAAGGGCTGCACACAAACAAAACACAACAGACCCTGACAAGGCCATACCAGCCTGTCATTGCCTGATCTTGTTAGATCTCTGAAGCTAAGCAGGTCTGGGCCTGGTTAGTAGTTGGATGGAAGACCACTGAAAACTCCAGGTGCCACAGTGGGCGGACAGTCACCCCATCTGTATGAATGTAGTGTGTGAGTGAGGGTTGGTGGTGGTGGCGCTCTATGGCAGCCTTGCCTCCGTCAGTCTGCCCCAGGGCAGCTGTGGCTACAATAGTAGCTTACCACCACCAAGTGTGGCGTGAAAGAATAATGCCTTGATTCTGTAAAGCGACTTTGACTGTCCAAAAAAGTGTTATATACATTTTTTTTATTAAGACCAATGGTTACCCACCTACTGTGAGTTTAAAGTGCATGTGAATGATCCTGGTCCCATGATCAGAATCATTGATCCAGATATCTGGTGCAGGTTTGCACACCAGTTTTCACTCCACAATTTCTTGAAACTATTCTAAAGTGACAGGCTCCATGATGACTGTGTTGTATGCAATGCTTTGTAAATCAAATTCAAACCATGAATGTGGAAAGCAGCTTTGATGTTCTCCTGATTGAGCATGAAATCAGAGCGTGTCGGTGCGTTCAGACCTAAGTCTGAAGTCTCTCACTGACGGCAGTAAAACTTTATCCAACAGATAAAGTATATTCTGAGTCTGTTAGCATCACATCCTTGACAAGTTGAAGTAGAGGAAGTTCAGCATGTTAACTCTGAGAGAGAAGCCAGACCCAAAGCCTGGTGACAGCTTTCTAAACACTGTGTGTGTGTGTGTGTGTGTGTGCGTGTAAGTGTGATTCTTTTGTGTTAGTGTGTGATTGACTGCTGAGCTGTCAGTGTTGTACGCTACTTAATATCCTGAGTGCACGGCGATAAAGAGCAGGATAAAGCAGATGGATGGTTGTTGTCCAGTGTTCTGGTTTCCACTCCAAATATACAGACCGTCTTCCTAAAAGACTCACAGGGTTATCTGGAATGACGTTTAAATCCAATCCTGAATTTATCCGTCAGAATTTCTGACATTTTTATGAGGTGATGGAAAATATTGGGACAAAGCGTAGATAGATGCAGACATAGACCAGCCTCCCAGCACACACACTGGTTTACGGCCTGGCCACAGCCATTGGTCACGCTGTGCTGTGTATCTTTCCTGCTCACCTGGTTCAGCTTAGCTCTGACTGCAGCACAGCGTGTTAAATCAGCATTATATCGGAAAGACACAAATTCAACAGAGAAGAACAAAGGAGACACTTCCTACAAACAGAAGAGTTATTATCATCTGCACCTCAGCAGAGCCTGGCCTTGATCTGCATGTAGAATAGATTACAACCATTAAGATGTTTTTACTCTCAGTGTCAGTGCAGATAAAGTCATTCAGATTACACATGTGTTGCCTCTCTCTGGGGTTGCTGAGCTGGTCTGTGTTCATTTCTCAAGTGCAATTATTAGCGGCCGAAAACCTATTGTTATCCTGCATCTTCTTCTTCTTCTTCTTCTTCTTCTTCTTCTTCTTCTGAGGAAATCCTTCTTACCTTGTGCAAAAAGCACCAAATTTTGCTCAAAAGTTGAGTTCCATGCCAGATTGCCTCTGAAACAGGCCAATCTTCCTCAAGAAGGCACAACAGCAAGCAATTAAAGTTCATTTCGAAAATTCAAAAATATTTTCAATGTCCATTGACAAATATGGCAAAATGGAGTCATTGTAGATGATGTCTGGGGGGGAGGGGAAAAAAAAACTTTTTTTTATAGTGTTTTGAATTTTCATACAAACAAATGTGGCATTTTTTAATAAATTATTGTTAGAAATAAATTACCAACATCTTCATGCTGTCTATATGCAATTTATCTATTTTTGGATTTTTGTCTTAATAACTGAAATTTTAAAACCATTCTAAATAAAAAAATATCTTTAAACGCTAACAGCTGCTGTCTGGCACACACCTAACTGTCTTAGTTAATTAGTGAATCTCCAGGTGACATTTCCAATGACTAATTATCAGAATTCCTGTTGGTTTCTACACACCCTGTCTTGTCACTACTGCTGAGAGTGATAAGCTTCCCTCCTGTCTCCATTCAGGTGGGACTCATCTTCTGATGGCCTTCCTTCACTATTGAAGTAGTGAAATGTTCACCCTTCCATGGTTTGGTCCCTCAGTCTGTCAGTTTTTTTTTAATTATTTGGGTTTCCTTCCTATAAGTGCTTTATTGATGTTAAATGAACAGAAAACAACAAACCATGCAATGCTGTGAAGGAAGCAGCGGAAATCAAACCAGAGACCTTATATCTATTTGGAATAGAGCGTGACACACAAGATGTTTGTCCTCTTGTTGTTTTTCAGCATGATTCCAGATGCTCCACACACTCATTCCTGTCATTCCACTTTCATTACGGTGAAGATGAAGAACATTCTCAGAGTAACTGACAGTGTCAGCAGGTCCGACACAGACACAATTGACACATCTCCACAATGTGCCACACTGCAGTCCGTCCCATCCCTTGCATTTATTCAGTGGGTTCATTTAAAAGGGACAATGTATAATTAAACATGAATCATTCAAACCAGTGTATTTAGTTTGTTTTACATTTATCTAACCAGGAGAGTCTCATTGATATTAAGAATCTTTTTTTCAAGATAGTCCTTGAAGCAGTTAGGTTTAAAGCTGCAGTACGTAGAATCATGTTATTCCATGTCATTTCAACTAACCCTAACCCTAACCCTAACCCTTTGATCTAAAAACAAGTCTGAGATTTTTACCAATCTTTCCTTAATAATTCACTTGGCACACTGTCAATTATTTGTAGGATCGGATGATTCCTTTTTGAGATTTCGTGAGGGGGGTATGTGTTGATTTATGCTCGCCCTTATTTTTCTTCCATTTTCAGCTTCCAATATCTCAGGAACTACATCGCATAGGAAACTGACATTTGGTATAGTAATACAACTCCATCTACTCTCTCAGAATACACATATCTGCTATACATCATATCTGGTGGACATGCCAGCCCCTCAAATTTGAAAAAGGTTAGTGTAAGCCACCACCATGCTTCACTGTAGGTATGGTGTTCTTTTGGTGATGAGCAGTGATGTTTTTGCGCCAAATATACCTTTTGGAATTATGGCCAAAAAGTTCAACCTTGGTTTCATCGAACCATAACACATTTTCCCACATGCGTTTGGGAGACTTCAAATGTGTTTCTGCAAAATGAAGCCAGGCTTGGATGTTTTTCTTGGTAAGATAAGGCTTTTGTCTTGCCACCCTACCCCATAGCCCAGACATATGAAGAAGAAGGGAGATTGTTGTCACATATACTACACAGCCAGTATTTCCCAGAAATTCCAGCAGCTCCTTCAATGTTGCTGTCGGCCTCTTGGCAGCCTCCCTGACCAGTTTTCTTCTCATCTTGTCATCAATTTTGGACAGACGTCCTGTTCTTGGTAAAGTCACTGTTGTGTCATATTTTCTCCACTTGATGATGACTGTCTTCACTGTGTTCCAGGTTATTTTTATTTCCTTGGGAATTCTTTTGTACCCGTCACCTGACTGATATCTTTGAACAATGAGATCCCGCTGATGCTTTGGAAGCTCTCTGTGGACCATGTCTTGTGCTGGAAGATGTGGCTACAAAAATGTCATGAACAGCTACTAGAACTGCTGATCTTTATTTGGGGTTAATCAGAGGCTCTTTAAATGGTGACGGGTGTGTGCTGACTCCAATTTAACATGAGTTTGAATGTAGTTGGTTAAATCCGAACACAGCCTCGTCACCAGTTATGAGAGGGTGTGCACACTTTTGCGACCTCATTCTCTCAGTTTTTTATTTTTACTTCACCTCCCTGAAAGGTTTCAGTTTGTTTTTCAATTGCATTGTACAGGTTATAGGTCACATTAAAGGTGGAAAAAGTTGTGAAATTATTTATCTTAGTGTGATTTTTACATCACAAAAACCTGGCATTTGAACAGGGGTGTGTAGACGTTTTATATCCACTGTATGTGTACGTCATAGAACTGTAACATGGCTCCCCAGTTTTGTGTTTAATTAAATTGTAATTTAATGTAAAAATGTAAAAATGTTTTTATATCATTTCTATGTCATTTACAATTAAAATGTCATTTATCTGAACTCATTTACAATTCAATTATGATTACAACAAAAACACATTTTTTCAATTACAATTACAAATTACATATATGTCATAATTGTAATTAATTATTAATTACACAATCATAATTATAATTGACTCCAACCCTGCTTGGCACGCAAACATTTTGTACCACTTAAAAAAAATTGTCTCCTGCAGCACGAAAAAAAATGGGGAAATCATGTTGTCAAAAAATAACGTCAAGCCATTTTTTGTGACAGTTTCAAGATCCGTGTGAGACTGGAATGAAAGATCATACCAAAAAAAAAAAAACCCTCCAAAAACATTAAACATGCTACAAGATACTCATAGTACTGATTATTCCATGACTAAGGAAGAGATCAGCCTTTAATAAAGTGACAGACTCTCCTGGTGATGGATCATATACTGGGGCTGAAAATGGAGGAAGAATCATGAAGTTGTGAGTTTTCCTGGCTGTTGCGTTGATGGATAAGGTAGATGATGAAACAAGCTCCTGACATTAGATCCTGTTATTATGTCTTCATGTGCTAACGTCTGTAGACATTATGAGATGGAAGAAGCCCCCCTAGTCCACAGCCTCCCAGCAGGAAAGGCCATGAATACGAGGCTGTGAGCATTAGTCACAGAGACTCTACAGTCACAGGTCAGCTCCTTCTCTTCTCTTTGTTCTGTTTTAGAATCACTAGTGCAGTCTCTGTAGGAAGTAAGCATTACTATAGAAAAGTGGGAAGTTACGTAGCTTTTTTCATGGATGGCCAAATGAGGTTGTGTTTGAAGGTGGGACGTCAGGGACGTTTAGGTTTGTTGTGAAATGTGTAGAATGATAACTATTGTGTTTTCATATATTTTGGCTTTTAATAAGGACACTGTAGGCAGGGAGTTGAACCCAATCTATTCTGATTCCAGTTTGTTGTCCTCGCGAATCCGGATCTCCTCAGACCGGAACAGACTTGGTCTGGACTCGTTTAGTGTCACTAATCCACAATAGTCAGTTTAGATGCACACGGAATTTGTAAAGCATTTATGAAATAATTTATTAAGGATGTCATTGCAGTCCAAACACTTCCGACATTGCACACCATTGAACCAAGCAGCAGCCATGTTGAAACTCTCAGGTCAGTCTGATCCTGATCTGCAAAGATATTTGAGGAACACACACACACACACACACACACACACACACACACACACACACACACACACACACACACACACACACACACACACAATTTTGTGTATTTTTGTTGATATTTTTGTGTCTTGTGAATTAATTTGTTGTTATGTCTTAAATGTTTTAAAGAAAAGGATGTGTAATGGTGTCTCTGTAGGTTTGTTTGATAAAGAACTTGTCACTTCCTCCATGGGTTGGTCATTGTTACATTAAGAAATACAGTAGAAGGATATTTTAAAAGCACTATAGTACTTAAGCTGCTGATTTAGAGTATTATCTATTTATAAAGCAAGGGAGCTCTGTCTGTCTGTCTGTCTGTCTGTCTGTGTGTGTTTTCCTCAAATATCTTTGTGGCTCAGGCTCAGATTGACCTGAGACTTTCAACATGGCTGCTGCTTGGTTCAAAGTTGTATTTGTTTGCACTGCAATGATATACCGTTAATGAATTTTTTCATAGAATTGTCCATCGGGAGTGGAGCCAGCACAGTCACGTGCACGCCAGAGCCAATCACTGTAGAGCTGGAGTTGGCCGAGTTGGAGGCGTCCTGTCCTGGAGTGGCTTCACTTTTTGCTCGTTTTGGGAAAATCTTGTGTGTGTGTGTGTGTGTGTTTTTTTAATTAATGAGGACTTAAAGTTCCCATGTAAACGTGAGTGTCTCAAAGTGTTTCTCCAGGCATAACTTCATGCTGGTGTGTTGCTTTTTCCCAATTTATTCATTAAAATATATGAAAACACAATAATTATCACTCTACACATTTCACAACAAACCTAAATGTCCCTGACGTGACGTCCAACCTTCAAACACAACCTCATTTAGCCATCCATGAAAAAGCTACTTAACTTCCCACTTTTCTAAGCAATACATGCTTCCTATGGGCACTGCACTAGTATAATACAATCTATCATGTAGAACATCACTTTTTGTTTATTGTACACGTTACACATGCTACTTTGGCACTTTACCATGAGGTTCTAACTGAACATTTTACAGATGTCCTTTACTGGTTTGAAAAAGGTAAAAAGCTAAATTGGTCTTCTGTGTCTGAATACAATGTTTGTGTTTTTAAAGATAGCAAATCATCAGTGGTCAATGTGAGACAGAAAGAAATGTTGCATTGATTTATAATTGAATGGCAGTCACTGTAATCTTCATTGAATCACAATGTATTCCTGAGACAATGGAAATGATTCTTTTAGACAACAAACAGGCACAGGTCTAGTCCTCTTCTGTGGAGACTAGCTCAGCTGTAGCGCTGTCACTGAGCTCTGAGGGAACATAATGAATAATCACTTCTCAGTTCTCATATTGCTTTGCAGACTTTCTGCACTGTTTCGAGGACAGTTGATCCACACACACCACTCAAATTTGCTGTTTCACGATGGAATATTCCATGTTGCAAAAACCTCAAGGTAATGAATACTTCTGAAGAGGGAGACACAGGGGTTCCCCTCACAGTGGTAGGGGTAGAGGGGGGGGGATCCATTTATAATACATGTCAAAGATAATCATTTCACCAAATCCTAGAACTAAAGCTTTATCTTTGTATGGAGAACCAGACACCTTGAATGCTTTGATTGGCAAAGAGGAGACAAGGCACACCTGCATGGAGACAAGAGAGAGGAAAGGGACTATTCAAGAATCCACTGTGGGACCCTTGGGCAAGTCCCTTAAAGCTACAGTATGTAAATTATTTTAGTGTCATTTGGTCAAAAAAACCACAATAATCTTTGATCTTATTGTAATTCAAAGTGTTCTGAGATGACCCTGGACCTCTGGTCTTTGTCTTGGCTCTGTATTTGAGCTTTAGAAATCCAGGAGTGGGACACTCCTTTTTTAGAAATCAGAGATCTTTTTACAAACAGAGTGGTCCATGAGCTCTTTTGGGGCGTTACTATTGGCTGCCCAACTGAAGTCGATGCGCGTTCACGTAGTAAAAGTTTAATGGCGCATGCTCCAGCCGCAAAAGTCCACATCGCGGCGTTAAGCACAATGGTTACACGGTACAGCAAAGGGAAAAAACAAATAAACAAAAAACTATAAGACACAGGGGCTACAATGGCCTCATGTAAAGGATTTTCAATATTTGCAAGTGGTGAAATAACCCAAAGTTGGGGTCCAAAATAAAAATTAATTAGTTGCATAAAGAAAAATGGTTCTATATCCCAAGAAAGAGTAATCTTTATAATATAAATTACTTACATTCCCACATGCAGTTATAAGCCAATGAAAATAATTTAAAAAAATAATAATATTTTTTAACTTCAAGAGCATGTCACCCAAGAACCAATGGATATATGTGACTAATCATTAGTGATGTGAACAGTCTATGTTCATAGCTCAAAGCTGATCAAATTACAGGGAGCTGAGACATACTGTATGCTAAGTTTACTGAAGGCCCATTATGTTCCATATGGAATTATGAACTGTTCCAAATACCAGGCAGTGTTGGCAAAGAACCTTGGGGCTTCTGTTAGAAAGCTGAAGATGAAGAGGAACTTTATCTTTCAACACAACAATGACCCTAAGCACACAGCCACATCAACAAAAGAATGGCTTCACCAGAATAAGATTGAGGTTTTGGAATGGCCCAGCCAGAGTCCAGACCTGAATCTGATTGAACATCTGTGGGGTGATCTGAAGAGGGCTGTGCACAGGAGATGGCCTTGCAATCTGTCAGATTTGGTGCGGTTTTGTAAAGAAGAGTAGGGAAATATTGCCTCATCAAGATGTGCCACACTGATACTCTTACTAAAAAACACTGAGTGCTGTAAAAAAAAACAAAGGTGCTGCAACTAAGTATTAGTTTAAGGGTGTGTTTATGGAACCAGGTTATCTAAGTTTTTTTGTTTTGTTGTTTTTCCCTTTAAAGGTTTCAGTTGTTTTTCCATTGCATTGTACAGGTTATAGGTCACATTAAAGGTGGAAAAAGTTGTGAAATTATTTATCTTGGTGTCATTTTTTACGTCACAAAAACCTGGCATTTGAACAGGGATGTGTAGACTTTTTATATCCACTGTATGTAGTAAACAATTCTCAAATAATTTGTATCACATCAACTTTTCGCACTACTTTACAGTTCTCTTGAGGATCATTTTACAATAATAAAAAAAAACAAGAGATGAAAAACAAATTGGAACCACAAGCAAAAACTATCACTGGTTCCAAAAGGCATTTATGATTTGGTTCTAGTTTGTACATTTCACTTCGACATGAACAGCTCTATTTTGCATCTGTCTGTCAACTTGTCTTTTTGTTTTTGGCCTTAGGTTTTAGAGCAATGGGTAGATGTGCTGCTGCTGCTGTTTGCTTGCTTCTACTGCCCCCATGTGTCCAGTTTAGGGAAACTCGAGGTAAAGTCCCAAGTCTTTCTGTGGGGGATTTGCAGGTTCTCCCTGAATGTGGGCGGTTTAGTTTCATCTAATGCAGGGGTCTGCAACCTTTACTTTCAAAGAAGCCATTTTGCCTCATCTCACCTGGATTAAAGTCCTCCCGGAGCCGAAAATGAAGACAATACAGTGTATTAAATTCTATACAGTTAAAATTATATAGAATGATGTTTGATTTAATTTTATTTTGTTTATATTGATCATGTAAATGGCACCTTAAAACTTCTTTAAAATAAAATAAAATGAATTAAATTAACGTCAGTAAATATCAACAATACAGTATCTTGCGTCTTCAAATTCTTACACATCTCAGTTAACATGAACACAGTGTTATATAAAGAAGATTTTTCTTTAGTTCATGTATTTAAAGGTTTACAGAAAGACTTGAAGTTTGATAACACATGAACATGTAGTCAACACATGCTAATTGCTAATTTTTTGCCACACATAAAGTAATTGTAACAAAAGCAAGAAAATAAAAGCATGTGCACCAAAAATGAAAAGAATTTACAAATACATATTAGAAAAATGTGCATTTTCAAAGCTACCTGAAAACTAAAGTTATAAAGGAATTATGAAGCCATAAATAACAGTTGTAAATTAATATATTAATGTATTTTAAAAAAAACAAAAAACAAAAAAAAAAACAAATGAATAAATGAATCATATTAACAATAAAAAACAAAACAAAAAAAACAAACATGGAAAACATTTCTATAATTTTGCAGATGAAGAAAAGTTATCTTTTGGAAAAACAAATTAAAAATAAATTTGAGTGAAAAATTCTGGTGCAACCTCCAGTGCGGGTGCTGAGGATTTAAATTTTGAGACAATTTGGAAGATCTGACTTTTTTAAAGCTTCCTAACAACTTTAATTATGCATTATGAAGTGTAATGTAATTTTAAAAATATTTAGTTTAAACTGGCAAATAATGGGCAATTAGTTAAAACTGGCAAATAACGGGCAAATGGTGAATGTGATTAGATTCACCATAAAAATCCTGAAATATGGTGAAAAGAGGTTAAAAGTGACAATAATGGGTCAACATATGTGACATTAGGTGGAAAAAGTACTGGAAAGGGTTTATACATGCCGATTATGTCTTAAGAGTAAAAAAATGTGCAGAAAAGGCATTGAAATTTGATGGAGAACAGGCAGAAAAGGGCATAAAATAGCAAAAATGCATTAAAAGGAGCAAAAATGTAACAAGAAAAAGGGATGAAATGAGGTTAAAATGTGGCAAGTTTGGTCTAGTTGCAAAAAATGGTTAAAAATAAGCAAAAATGGTTTAGAAAATTTTACTTTTTTAAAGTGTCTCGCGACCCCAAGGTTGAGACACTGAACTAATCTACCTCTACACTGTACCAACATTTGATTTTTTTTTTTAAAGGGGACATATCATGCTAAATCCACTTTTTTAGCCCTTAAATGCATTTTGTTGTATATTTAGAGTGCTTAGAAGTACAGAAAAAATCAAATTAGTCTCTTCAGGTGCTCCGTAGATATCTTTATATTCTGTTTTGGTCATATTTTTCAATCTGTTTCGATTTTTCTATTCTCTATTACGTTTTTTGAACTATTACATCACAGTATTTGCAGCGGAACTGCCAAATTAGTACATCGACTCCAGGCCCAACACTTCCAGCAATCCGCCATTTTTATTTCTCGCTTTTATTTTGTAGTCCAAGCTCAAGGATGCAGAAGTTACGAGAGGATAAGTCAAAATGTTAAGTTGTTGGATATAGTAACCCACACGCTTCATTACACCGTCTCCCAGCATCAGAACCTTTTCAAAGTGTCTGGTTGAGTTTTATTTTTCACAGAAATGTACCCACATCTGTGGGTAAGGTCATTTTTGTGTGTGCGCAGCACTTCAAGGATGACTGCTTCATCAACCTCCACCAGTATAAAGAAGGATTTGCCGAAAGACTTTGTCTGATTGAGGGTTCAATTCCTTCTATCTTTGGAGACGACGAACAGAGTACTTCGGTAAGCTGTAAATAAGATAAGACGTCCCTGTCATTGTTTTGTTAGCATTAGCAGTTGCACCATCTTCATATGTTAGCGCTGTGTGCTCGTTTTAGATCCTTGATGATATGGCCTACGTGATTTAATTTAAGTCTAAAGTTTTCATTAGTCATTTCATTTTGCCGTTTTTGTCTTTGAAAAGACTTAAAATGCATTTCGTGACGTTAGCTTGGCGCTAGCGTTAGCTCGGTGCTTGTGTTAGCTCACTTGTTAGGGTTCTGCAGGTTCATCATCATCATTTTCATCTCGCTCCGCCGGGTCAGACTCTGGCTGGAACATGTAAGGCTGGATGGACAAGTCTTCTGTTGTTGACATTTTGTAAATAACCTCTGAATAAAAAGTTTATGCTCCGCTACATAGCCGTATCTCTTCTATCAAACTACAAAAATGGCCGAGCAGGGTGGAGTTGAACCGAGTGTCACATGAAGAGGGGGCGGGGTATGGAGTGTCTCATTTGCATTTAAAGAGACCGCACCAAAACGAGTTGCTCTCAGAAGCACATCAGAAAAGGGTAGACCATCAAAGACCAGGGTGAGTTATAACAATGACAAACCCTGGTTCACAGCTAAGCTCAGAGGGCTGAGGACAGACAAAGAGGTCGCTTTCAGGAGTGGAGACAGAGCCAGGTACAGAGAGTCGAAGTACACGTTTGAAAAGGAGGTGAGAAAAGCCAAACGTTTGTACTCAGAGAAGCTACAATATCAGTTCTCTGCAAATGACTCGGCTTCTGTCTGGAGAGGGCTCAGGCAAATTACAAACTACAAGCCCAGAGCCCCTGCTGCTGCTAACGACCTCTGCCTGGCCAACAGTCTGAATGAGTTCTATTGTAGATTTGACAGACAATGGGACAGACCTGACTCCAACCCCCCTCACACCTCTGACCAGCCTCACTCCAACACCTTCACCCCCCACATCAAAGCTACAGTTTCACCCCAGCTGCCTACAGAGGCTCTCTCCCCTATCTTCCCCCCCTCCTCCCCCCCTCCTACAGAGACACCTTTCTCCATCAAAGAGAGAGATGTGAATAGACTTTTCAGGAGACAAAACCCCCGTAAGGCTTGTGGACCGGACTCTGTCTCTCCCTCTACCTTGAAGCACTGTGCTGATCAGCTGTCTCCAGTGTTCACAGACATTTTTAACACCTCACTGGAGACATGCACCGTACCAGCCTGTTTTAAGGCCTCCACCATCGTTCCTGTCCCTAAAAAGCTGAGGATCACAGGACTTAATGACTACAGACCCATCGCTCTGACATCTGTGGTCATGAAGTCCTTTGAACGCCTCATGCTCTCCCACATCAAGGACATCACCGACCCCCACCTGGACCCCCTGCAGTTTGCCTATAGATCCAACAGGTCAGTAGACGATGCTGTAAACCTGGCTCTCCACTTCATCCTCCAGCACCTGGACTCCCCAGGCTCCTACGCCAGGATCCTGTTTGTGGACTTCAGCTCTGCTTTTAATACAATAATCCCAGCTCTCCTTCAGGACAAGCTTTCCCAGCTGAACGTGCCAGACTCCACCTGCAGGTGGATCACAGACTTCCTGTCTGACAGGAAGCAGCACGTGAAGCTGGGAAAAACCATCTCTGCTCCCCGGACCATCAGCACTGGATCTCCTCAGGGCTGTGTTCTTTCTCCTCTGCTCTTCTCCCTGTACACCAACAGCTGCACCTCCTCTCACCAGTCGGTCAAACTCCTGAAGTTTGCAGACGACACGACCATCATCGGTCTCATCGCTGATGGAGACGAGTCCGACTACAGGTGGGAGACAGACCGGCTGGTGTCCTGGTGCAGCCAGAACAACCTGGAGCTCAACGCTTTAAAGACAGTGGAGATGATAGCAGACTTCAGGAAGAACCCAGCCCCCCTCACCCCCCTCACCCTGGGAGACTCTACAGTGAGCTCTGTAGAGTACTTCTGCTTCCTGGGGACCATCATCACTCAGGACCTCAAGTGGGAGCTGAACATCAGCTCCCTTATCAAAAAAGCTCAGCAGAGGATGTACTTTTTGCGGCAGCTGAAGAAGTTCAGTCTGCCAACAAAGATGATGGTGAACTTCTACAGCTCCATCATCCAGTCCATCCTCTGCTCCTCCATCACCATCTGGTACGCTGCAGCTACGGCCAAGGACAAGGCCAGACTGCAGCGTATCATCCACTCTGCAGAGAAGGTCATCGGCTGCAATCTGCCCTCCCTCCAGGACCTGTACGCCTCCAGGATTTTGAGGCGTGCAGGAAAGATTGTGGCCGACCCCTCCCACCCCGGTCATAAACTGTTTCAATCTCTCCCTTCTGGTAGGAGGTTTCGGTCCATCAGGACCAGAACCTCCAGACACAAAAACAGCTTCTTTCCCTCTGCCACCATCCACATGAACACACCCCAAGTCACCCACTGAACCCCCCCCCCCCCCCCCCCACCCGATCACCACCTCCACCAGCTTGATACCTGCTGCACTGTATATATATATATTTATATTTATATTTATCCTATTTATCCTTTATTCTCTATCTATCCTTTATTTATCCCTCATCCTTTATATTTATCATTATTATTATTATTGTTGCTGGGTTGTGCTTTGTTGTTCTGTTTTTATTTCTTTTATTTCTTTTTGTTGCTTGTTTTGTGCACCAACCACCAAGTCAAATTCCTTGTACTGTCCTCAAAACTGTACATGGCAAATAAACATTTCTGATTCTGATTCTGATTCTGAAAAGGGGCCTGTGGAGCTATAATAATGAGGAACTCAGACCCAAGCATTGCAGTTCCGCTTTATTTAGACCACAACTGTATGATTTATATGTAAAAAGGAAGGATTTAAAACCATGATATGTCCCCTTTAAAATAGAATAAAAATCACTATATTAATCTAAGAGAAAACAAACTCCTATTATAAATGCAAAACTATATAATGATTTCAAACACACGTCTATGTTACGAAGCAAGATCACCTCTTATTGCGCCAACTTCCAGGATTTAATCAGTGTGTGCTGGACTACGAAGCTTGCTAACGTCTTACGGAGCTAAATCTCCATGGTAACTTATGCTGAACAGCTAGCCTGTTCAGGAGTATGTTTTGTTCTGTTCATATATGTGAACATGCACAGGCTGAAAACACTTGGCTTATTTAGCATGTTGTGATCGACTGACGTAAGACAGCTTCTCTCTGACAGGGAATGTTTGGTTAGATGAAGCTCGTTAATGGCGATGAATCCAGGATATAATAATCTAGATTCGTAGCATAGGCCCAAGAAGTACAAACACATTTCATAGAGAGAAACAGTTCATTGTGGTTTCTTTATTAGGGCAAATGATGTATTCACACCAAAGATCAACCACTTAAACGTGTGTTATTAGCATTTCTTCACATTTGAGGCAAACCCTGCCCATCTAACCAGTATGAAACCAATAACCCTACAGGGGAGGCTGATACAACTGGTAAATGATAGCATGAAAGCGGCAACATTTCACATCAATCAGCACTTAGTCAAAATTTAAGTTGTTCATTATTGAAAAATCTAACAATGTCTTTTTAACCAGTGGGTGAATTTACAACTTTGTCTTTCTTTACAGCGACAATACAAAAATAAACAAACATTTACACAATCCAGATGACCTTTTTGTAATTGTTTCCTTTCTTTTTTTTTTTTTAGCAGGACAACTAATATTTGGCCTTTAAAGTAGAGTGCTTTAGTCCCACATGTGGAGTGCAAAGATAAAAGGCAGTGAAGCCAATGAGGGAACACTAAGCTATGGGATTGGATGCTTTTCTCTCCTCATTCCTTCAACGTATCCAGCATTGATTTACAAATATGATATGATCTCCTTAAAGCTTTATTCCCACACACACAGTCCTTCTGACGCCTCATTGGCTGATTCTAAGAGGCCAAACCCAGCAGGAATCCTCCAGCAAAGCCGCTCGTCACAACAATGTTCTTCTTCACAAACGCAGTGGCCTGAAACAGAAACAGGAATTATGGGAGTTTGAGATGCTGACATTCAGACAGGAAGCCTTTAGTTTTCTATTAAAGTAGTAACTTTAACCTTATCAACAAACGTGTTGAGCTCTGGTACAGCTTGGTTTGTTCCTTTCTTCAGCTGCTTCTTGGCTTTGTTTACTTCCTTCTCCACTCTCTTCCAGTCCACCTGAATGTAGCCGCTGTTGTTGGCTATCTGAAAAGAAAATCCACATCTTTAATCAGCAGAGAAACTTCCTCTGTGATCAGTTTTGTAAATTAGCGAGGAATGCCCCCAAACCATCATCAAACCACAAAGGGCCACTGATTTACTTTATGGAAGATTTAACACTTGTATGGAAGGCTACAAGCTAACATGTCATCATGTTGAAATACATTTTAGCATAACACTAACTTCACTATTCATCTGTCCTGACATTTGAAATTATATTTAACGTGTTCACAAGACAAAGCTGTTCCCATTAGACAATAATGTAACTATTGTGATTATTACACTTAAATATCCTGTTAGTACTGCTCTCAGTAGATTAATGATTAAATCATCTGATCTGGTTTAATTATAGGAAATCAGAGATAGATTTATCAACCATAACTTTATGGAACTCATTATCAGAGATAAAATCAACAAGATTCATCAGTAGTGGTTTATTTTAAACAGTAAAAACACTACTGCAGTTATTTTTAGAAAACATTTTATTTACAAATACGAAAAGTAATTAATTGCATACAATAACACTGATAGAGTGACCCACATGCACAAATATATTCCATCACATATTAGCCCGTGAAGAATAGCTGAGTCAGCAGCTATTGGAGCCTTTTTTTAATGTGTAAATGCTATTACTGAAGCACACTAAGGTTTATTGATTGATTCAAATTCATTTGTGTTTGTAAGGAACCTGTTTACACTTAGTTAGGAAAAATAAATAAATAAATAATAATAATTAAAGCCGCGAGCGGCGTCGTAGGGTCCGTAGGAGTGGCCAGGGTCGGTAACCCATGTGTATCAAATATGAACTTTGTATATGAGAGTTATAGCGGTTCTTCTATTATGGCGTGCAAAAAGGCGCCAGTCAAAAAATAACCAGTATGAAAAAGAAAACCAGTTAAAAAAATCACTCTTAGTGAATTTGATGCAAATCCATTGAAAAGTAGCCAAGATGCAGCATTTAGAATGTGATGAAGGATTTTTCAGTGACATTATAGGCCCCTCCCACTGATCACATCCTGTTTTTTCTCCATCAGCGATCTGCTCCCATCTTATAAGATTCATCCAACAATATTTTTAAGTCAACACGACATATCGTCTTTCCGCTAGAGCTGTGAGCGTTGGACGCCAATAAAAGTGGCGCCATGCGCGCATTATTTTGGCGATTTGTTTCATTGAACCAAAATGTCTATTTGTTCAGCAGGCCTGAGGTGCGTGCACATTTTGGTGTGACTTTGGGCATTCTAAGGGGCAAAACCGAAACCTACGGCCAGTATGGCCGTAGGACAATAAAAATAGTTACATTTTTCCATACATCTAATTTAATTTCTTTAGAAAGTGTAAGTCTATGAAATAAACTCATAGCTTCCTTATATCTGTCTTCTTCTTTATGTATCAGCTACCAAACTACTTGTAAACTTCTCTCTAAAAAGGAAAACATGTTATTTACGTTGGCAGAAGCTACCGTGCATCTTAATCTATAAAAGTATTCAACTACATTTTCTTTCGTGGACCCCAGTCATTTTAAAAATGACCCCATTTTTTAGGGTACGGGGTCAAAATTGCCCCATAATATTTTTTTTCATTTCATACCCCGTCTGTGATGCATGTGAAAACAGGATTACCTGCAGCAGGAGGAGACCGCCACCTACAGCCGTGGCAGCCAATTTCCCCACCTTCTGGAACAGGTAACCTGCACACCTAGAGCGGTCCGACACAGCGAGGGTTAACAACACTTTATATACACAGAGGAACATCAGAACAGCAGAAGTTAAAAAAACAAACACCATCCACTGGCTCCTCCTATGGCGATCTGCGTGGCCACAGAGTATTTCTCTGCCACTGGACCTGAGTTGTTCCCAAAGAGGCGGTTCCACCATGGCTGGCGTTTGGCGTACTCGGTGAGATCCACCACTTGGTCGTAGATCTCCTCCACCTGGTCTGAAACACAGAAGGCAATGGGTTAGCATTATTTACTCAATATTAATCAGAGGCAGAAATAAACTTTTCAGCCAGTGTCGCTACATGCTAAGCTAACCAAAATGTAGGAGTGGTCGCTGAAATGAAAGCAGAGTTCTCACCAGCACTGTTAAGCATAGGTAGGGGACCCAAACACTGTGATTTACTGATGTTGCCCCCTACTCTGGTTTTAACACAGCGTGGGTGGGGGATCTGTTTTTTCCTTTTTTTAAATCGGTACCGTCACAATAATTGTTGCAAACTTGGACACAAAAGGGATTTCCAGGCATGCACGGGTTGTTTAAGCTCTCTCTTTTTAATCTGCATAACCCAGAAACACAAAATACATCAGGCGTCTATTTGATACAGGCAATTTTCTAGGATGCTCCCGTCTTCACCTGAAGACCCAGAGGACCCCTGCAGCCACTTAGCTGCCCCTGATGTTGCCTGTGTGCATCCTCTGCTTGGTAACCCATAATTACCGTAATACAAACAGTGTGATTCATAATCTTAATGAAAACGATCAACTAAATAAAAAAAAAAACAGAAAAATACAAAATTAATGAGTTGGGAGGGGGGTCCATAACAGTCCCAATATTACTGAGGGTCCCACATAATACATAATTTAAATTAAATTAGTATTTGCTCTTGAAGCAAGAACATCTCAGAGAATAGAGAACAATGTAATGAACACCCATTTGTGCGTCTCTGTTAATACCAAGATGACCGCTCAGGCAATGTGTAAAGAGGGTGGAATCAACACCCGTGTGTGTGTGACTCGCATGATGGTCATTGGACGACAACTAAGTGGGCCAAGCGCGTGAGTTAAAGCTGGGGTACTCAATTTATTTTCTTTAATTAAAAAAAAATCTTGTTAGCATATACAGTATATCGTAAAAGTAATCATTTCTGAAAAAAATCGTACATCTGCGTGCTGTTTGTGTCTTATAATTAAGTATTTTAGTTAATAAAACCTGGGAAGACAAAATGTTGGCGGTCACCCCCTCCAGCTCCAATCACAGGATTTAGAGAAAGGAGGGGTGAGCAGAGCCCATAAAGGAACCTCTTCATTGGCTGCCACAATATATAATGAAGTGAGTGCACGATATGAACTTGTTTTCAGTCTTGGACTAACTTTGGACGCACAAGTGGCTGTTTTCCTTCTAGACAGGTCATCTAACGTTCCATTTTCCTATACTGTGTGTGCATCCTTTTGTGAGGCGACGTGTTTTACCGATAGTGCATGTTCAGCTCTCGTGCGCAAATTTGTGAACTTCTGTGACAGGAGGAGACTGGGAGGGATTATCAGAGTGGGGGAAAGGATTTACGGTTCGAATTCAGCCACGCCCCTCTGTCATGGTTCAAGAATCAAGTAGTGCAGCTTTAAGGTTTTTTTTCCCGAATCAGTCTTTTGAATAAAAAGGTATTTCTTGTCTATACAGTGTGTGAGTATTTATTAGTGGAGGACTCATACTAAGCATGAGTAACTCTAACTACATTCATCATCACATTCATAATTTTAACAAATACATTTTTTGACTTTAAAGTAAGCAGGAAACAAAGATTAAAAAACCCCAAAAAATGTAAGCTTTACTTCACAAAATTTGCCCTTAAAATGTAGAGAAAAGTGTTTCAGAGGTTTATACATTTCAAAATTTTCCAGATTGGGGACAAATGTCATTTGTTAAAGTTTCATTTCATAGATGATTTGGCCCATGTTTTTAGATTGGCCATGGTTACATGATGTTTCTAATTAGGAATTAGTTATTCAGAATTAAAGACTTTGGAATTCAAGTGTTCTGCTTCGTATTTACATGGGAATATTAATTCCAAATTGAGGTTTACATGGAAAACCGGTTTAGTCAGCTTTATTCAATTCCGCTTTAGGTCTGGGGGTGACGTGTCGCGTCTATCAGAAAAAAACACAACAAACCTTTTCTTTTTCAGCTAAAACATAGAAGACCACATGAGGACTGTTTTCACTTTTATTTTGATTATAGTTTTGAAGCAGCAACTAGACAATAACACATGGTTTCACTTTGCTCCGCAGAGCGGAAGAGAGATAGAACAACGTACATTGGTCACTCAAAGCCAGCGGTTATTGTAACAGCTGCTCTACCTCCACTATACAGGAAGACGAGTGAAAAATGAACTTTATAATGATCCGTGCATCATTCGTGAAGCTCGGGTGCTTCACACTCCAATGAGGGCGTTCTGTTTGCCAATGTCCGTGTGTGTAATAAGCCTGTACTTGTGTGAATGTCCTCATGTTTATGCATCAGCCCATTCACTCTTCATTATATCCACTAGTACAGTGCCCGTCGGAAGTATGCATTCATGTGGGAGCATAAGGGGTATATTTGCGGGTGCAATTTTCCTGCTTTAATTCTATGGGACATGTGCATGACTTCATCACTTTTATATTTTTTTGTATGGTGTATTTTTCTGTAACGTATGTTTTTTGGAGTCGTGTATTTGTGTATCTTTCTGTTGTCTTTTTGTGCATAAATGTTTGCTGTTTTTTAATTTTTTTTTGTAATGTATTTTTTTGGAGTCGTGTATTTTTGTATAATTGTTGTTTTTGTTGCTATTGTAGTGTGATTCAGGAGTAATTTTGTGTATAAATATTTAGTTTTGTGTATTTTGAGCCATTTTCATATTTTTGTTGTATTTTTCTGTAAATGTATGTTTTTTGAAGTCGAGTACAGTGCCCATCGGAAGTATGTATTCAGATAGTGAGAGCTTAAGAAGAGTAGCATTATAAATGGTAAATGGACTTGATTTGGTAAATGGACTTGATTTTATATAGCGCTTTATCACCACACTGAAGCAGTCTCAAAGCGCTTTACATATCAGCTCATTCACTCAATCACTCTCACATTCACACACCAGTGGGACAGGACTGCCATGCAAGGCGCTAGTCGACCACTGGGAGCAACTTAGGGTTCAGTGTCTTGCCCAAGGACACTTCGACACATAGTCAGGTACTGGGATCGAACCCCCAACCTCTCGATCAGAAGACGACCCACTACCACCTGAACCACGGTCGCCCATTATAAAGGGGTATATTTACAGGTGCAAAGTAAAATAGCGTGTGCAATTTCCTTGGTTTAATTTTATGAGACATGCGCATGATAAATGTGTTGTTTTTTGTAAACTCATTTTTGTATTTTTTCCGTTTGGTGTTTTTTTCTGTAATGTACAGTGCCCGTCGGAAGTATGCATTCATGTGGGATTATAAGTATTTAGTTTAGTGTATTCTGAGTCATTTTCATGTTTTTGTTGTCGTTTGGGTGTATTTTTCTGTGTTGTCTTTTGTGTAATTTTGTATAAATATTTAGTTTTGTGTGAGTTTTTTGTTGTCGTTTAGTGTGTGTGCGCCTGCCTAACTTTCACTAAACTTATCTATTTTCAGTAGTTAGGTGTAGTGACAGGTGTGTCTTGAGTGAAGCTGCAGTAATCATCAGCCGGGCTTCACTATGTAGCACCGTTTAGAATGGACGGGTGTCATGACACTGACTGTAACCGGACTAAATGGTGGTCCGTTGCACGCGCACACACGGTGATCGATAGTGAAGCGCACCTGATCGGTGTGTGCGAGAAACTCTCTACCTTGGACTCTCATCTCCTCCGTTGGTTCTCTCTCACACACGCGCGCTGCTGAGAAATGAGCAGCTTTCAACACAGCAGCCATTGCCGTCATAACTTCCGGGTGAGGTCTGTCCGGTCTAAATAGCGAATGGTCAAACTAACATGAAAATAAACGTTTCGAAATGTCATCACCAAATAAAGAACAGTAAAAAAGTATTTTTCCTCAAAAGAGAAAAGAAAAGTCCACAGGAACTAATGCACCCACCGGAAGTGAGCTGTGCAGTGAAATAGATATAGATGGTGCGCTAGCGCCCCCTCACACCTTGAGGTCAAAAGCTGAATAGGTTTCATTTCGGGGCCGTCCAGAAGTGAAATAATATAAAGTAAACATTTTGAAATGACCAAATTACTCCAAAATAACAGTTCCACACACTCGGGGTATTTGAAACCCGTTGACCGAGTTTCGCACGCACGCACCCCCCCCCCCCCCCCCCTTGCTTTTATAGGTAGATGTCTTTTAGGGCTCTTATTAAATAAATAGTCTCATAGCTGATGTCCGGGTGGCCTTCCTGCGCAGTAAGTAGCGCATAGGCAGAACGACCGAAATTAACTTAAAGCGAAATTAAGCATTTACAAGAAAAAGGAATGATTTAAATCAGAATTAAAAACGAAATAAACAGCCACCTAATTCGGATTTAAGTTTAATTCGGAATTAAATTTGCATTATGAATTAAGTGTTTACAAGGTCAATTCAAAGAGGAATTAACTTTTATTCTGAATTAAAGACAAATTAAAGCTCTGATGTAAACATGGCCATTTAGTTGTTACACTTTGACCGGAATAGATCTATTTTATATGTCTGTCAACAACATTTCACATACCGTTGGTTAGAAATTTAAAAAAAAGACTACACAACAACAATGAATAAAAACAGTATCAACTTCATTTCGTTACTTTATGGATTATACTGTATATTATTTATTATGTAAAGAGGCTTTGAAAAGACATTTATTCAATTTGTCTTCAGTGTTACCATTTGGGCTGACTAACGTTTGTTTTTAAAGTCTGTTATTTACTGAAGGTGTTTAACAATCTAGATTAAATATAGGTTGCTTACACTGCCTCAGATCTTCACAATACAGTGTACAGGTACAGACTACAGGTACAAACCTAAGGGTCAGGAGCAGGAAGTAGATTAGTGCTAAATTACTACGCCACCCTTGTCTCGATAAAGAGACTGACTTAAGTCAGAAGGTGAGTCTGTACTTTTACTTTCACCAGAGTGTTTTTTTTTTCTAGTAGATGATGTGTATCGTTTTTGCCTGTGTTTTGTAATTCATTTATTTATTTGTCTGTGAACAGTCTAATTCATAAACTAATGGATGGATTTTGATGACATTTTCAGGTAATATCTGAAATAGGGCTGGGCGATATATCGAATATACTCGATATATCGCAGCTTGTAGTCTGTGCGGTGTTGAAAATGACCATACCGTTAAATACCGTTTTTTTTTTTTTTTTTGAAATGTCATCTTAATGACAACATGCACAAAAGGGCACTATTTGTTTTAAAATATTGTAGTGGCATTATGTACAAAAAGTGCACTTTAATTTTGTGTTTTGAAATGCCATGTGAGTTGCATCCTGCACTAATGTCTTGTTTTGAAATGTCTCTGTGACAATTTTGCACAGAACGTGCACTTTCTGTTGACAATTTTATGTTTGAGCCACTCACTGTTTAATAAATACAGTTATGTGAACTTTGACTTAGTTGTGATATCCCCTTTTTTGCATGAAAGTTTAAAATTGGCATATATTAATGCAGTATGATCAAGAATGTTTTAATGTAGACATATAGAATCATCATACTGGTGTGATTTTGTGCATCAAAGTGTTAATTCAAGGGTGGGAGGTGGGGATTGGTGGCCTAGTGGTTAAGGACGCTGGGCTTGTAATCGGAGGGTTGCCGGTTCAAGCCTCACCGGGGCCGTCACTGTGGGATGTTGAGCAAGTCCCTTAACCCCGAACTGCTCCCCAGGCGCCGCAAAATGGCTGCCGACTGCTCCTCTGGGATGGGTTAAGTGCAGAAGACAATGTACTAACATTACATGGCCAATTAAAGGCGAAAGCCCGATTTAATCTTAATCTTAATGCAAAATATCGAGATATATATCGTGTATCGTGACATGGCCTCAAAATATCGCGGTATTTATAAAAGGCCATATCGCCCAGCCCTAATCTGAAATGGGATTAGAAATAAGTGATTAGATATTTGGGAATGATCCGGATCAATATCTTGAATGTGGATCAGTTTTAAAAATCTAAAAGAAATGATCAAAAAATCCCATCTCGGTTTGAGACATGTTCCTCTATCATCCAGCCAAGTGTCTTTCAAATCTGGAAGAAAATGAGTTACAGAAAAACAGATTTTCCTAAATTTTTTTGTAAGATTTAAGTGAAAATGCTAGACTGCTATGGAGGAGGTCTGCTTTCTACTTCATTCTTATTATCAAAAAACCTCTCAAATGCACAATGTGGCTTTGTCAGGATCCTCTCTGGAACTGCACACCTGGGGGGGTCAAAGGTCATATGTTGAGAGGGATATAAACGTCAACGAGTTCCTTCACTCTGTTGATATTTCCAAACTAACAGCATTTGTAATTTTTGTCCAGGGATCTTTAGTGTTTAAATTATTCATATTACACATATTCAGACTTGGGGGGGGGGGGACCAGAGAGTTCCGCTGATACCACTTTTGGGCAGATCCGAGCAATTTTAAAAACCAATGTGAGAAGCTCAGCAAATCCTCACTTAACCATTTTGATTTAAGGTTTCTCCACAAAATTGGGTTTCTGGAAGATCGAAGGACAAAGGTAGTTTCAATTCAAAAGTAAGAACGAGTGAAATCCTGAGTCTGGTAAAGTCCTTCCTTTTTCAAGTGTGGGAAGCCATGACGTTATAAAGACACTTATCACATACATTAGTATTGCAATATACGACTACACAAAAATAATTATATTTTAATTTGCTACTATATATGCGCTCATTTCATAATACAGAGGCAAACAATTATTAAAAAGAAAAAAAACAATTCTTTAAAAAAATTGTATGCAATATTTCGCTGTTCCCACGGTTGCGCAGGCAGTAATTATAAGACTGTGACAAAGGCTGTAGGACAACATTAAAACAGAGACGCAGCGAGAGGGAAAATGGAGCGCTTTCTTGTACGGTCGCCCGTGATATTGTACATGATATGAGTGATAACGTGTGTTATAAAGGCTATTTTGCACAATAGGTTTGCCTTAAGATTTTCACTTGTCCTTTGGTGTGCCCAAAAATTTGTGAACCACTGCTCTAACGTGCACAGAATCGGCATGAAACGCAGTCACCATGGGGCAAGGAATGTTTTTTTTAATAGGGAAATGTTTTCGGGGACCGCTTATTAGGTGCACCGCCCTCCCCCTCCTGTCCTGGCTGCATGTAAATCCACCTAAAAACAATGCAAATCATCAATGATTCCTAAATACAGAGCCACCAGTGCCCATTTAACTTTGCTGAGCGGTTGTCAGGAAAATGATTACCACTCTTAAAATGGCGGCGCGCACTGCTAAGTCAAGTAATGACATCACACGAAAAGGTGTATTCCAGTGTTTTGTCCGTGCCTCGTTGATACACATTCACAGTCAGCAAGCTACCTCAAGTACAACCGTTTCAGTGGGAACGTCCAGTTTACAAAATAAAGGTCTGTTGGAGCAACGTTATTAGAATGTTACATTCTAACATCTCATCAGAGCTACAGAAGATAGAATAATTCAAATTAGGTTAATTTAAACTAAGTTGATCAAAACTGAATCAATAAACCTGCTCAGATTCAGCAAACCATTGATCCCCAAGGGCAAATTGAGTGACTGTGACATTAATGCTATCATACATTTTTCTATGACATAAATAATTAAAAAGTAGCAGTCAGAATAATCCATGTCACTACACCTTAAACCTACCTTTATTTTTGACATACATTTTTAATTATTTTTTTATTGTATTTATTTTGTTTCCTCACAGAAACTGTTATTTTCTGAATAAAATAATTAAGATTTCTAAAAAAAATTCAAGTGGAAAACACAAAATTTGGGATTTTTTTTAATTTTTTTTATTGGATTTGTCTTTAATGTTACCATTAGGGGCTTTTAAAGTTTGTTTTTGACTGAAGATGTTTAACATTCTAGATTAAATAAAGGCTGTTATCCCGCTTCAGATCTTACAGACTACTGGTACAAACCCAAGGGTCAGGAGCAGGAAGTAGATTAGTGCTAACTACGTCTTGTCTCGATTTAGAAATTGACTTTAGTCAGAAGGTCAGTCTTTACTTTCACTTTCACCCGAGTACTTTTTTTTTTTTAAGTAGACGAAGTGTATCTTTTGGCACTAGATTTATTTATTTTTACTTTGTTTTATACAGTTTTTTCCTGCATTAATTAATTAATTAATTTATTCATTCATTTATTTATTTGTCTGTGAACAGTCCAACTCAAACACTTATGTACGGATTTTTACAATTTTAAGGAAATATCAGAAATAGGATAAGGAACAAGTATTTGGATTTTGAAAATGATCCGAATCAATGTATGGACTCTGGATCAGTTTTAATAATTGAATAAACTTTCATAATTGGCAACAATTCAAAAATGTATATTTCGGTTTGTAATTGACCGATGTTAATGAAGTTTGACTCAGACATGTAGGGTTGGTTCCTCTATCACCTCATCAAGTTTCATCCAAATCTGGAAGAAAATAAATTATGGATGAAATTATTTTTCCTAAATAGGTGAAAATACAATATGTTGGACTACTGTGAAAGTCTGCTTTCCAGTTCATTATTTATATTATCAAGAAACCTCTGTAATAAACAATGTGGCTTTTTCGAGACCTGTTTCCATAGCAACACAATATTTTTTGCTCAGTATTATAAACACTGATAATGCTGTCAATGTGTTAAGATGATTTCAGCACAGTCATTAATTCACTTACAGATTTAGCTTGTATCTGTTAAATGGTTTAAACAGAGAACACTAAAGTACGGACTTTTATTGGAAGTCTGTGAAAATTGATGGTCAGACTCTCCATTAGCATCCTAGCATGCTAACACAGAGAGGAAAACAAAGTGGAAAACTCTGTGGAGGACACAGGCGACACAAGGAGGGGACAAACACAGCTGTGAAGACTCACTACTGTGTGATAAAGAATCACAAACATGTCCACTGTGGGACCGAGTGTGAAAAAACACACATCAACACATTATCAAACAAATACGAAGTTAGTTCAGTGCGTTAGAGGCCTGCTTACCCTTATTGCTGTTCGCCATTTTGAAATCCTTCACCACGTCAGACGTCACGACATTTCGGACGCAACGGAAGTTATGGCAGTTAAGAAAGTAAAATACATTTTTAAAAAAACTAAATTGTCTCTGATATTGTGCTATTATTTTTAATTAATCTGTTCTCTAAATTAACATATAGGTAGACCACAAACCGTTTTTAAATACATAAATAAATAATAATTTATATTTGTTTTGTTTTTATAAACAATTAATTTAATGTGGGTCAACTTTAAAAAAAATAATTATACATCTATTTAGCATTTTTGGCATTTAAGTCCCATATATTGCCTGAATTTTTATACTAAACATTTTAATTTCAAAAGGGCTATTTTCATTCTTAAATGTTTATCATTTGATAAAAAATTAAATGAAATAAAAAACACAATCAAAACCATTATAAAATGGAATCAGACAATATAGGTATAGATAATAAATAATATTTTAGACTCTATATAGCCCCTTCATAGTTTTAAAAGATGTAATTGGTGTTTTATCTGTTTGTAGAATGGAGTGTTTATTTTATTCAGACACTGCAGACACTTCTACCTTCAGGGAGGAGCTACAGAAGTGTGACATGCAGGACCACCAGACTGAGGAACTCCTTCTTCCCCTCTGCCATCAGCCATTAAAACTGTATATAATTTATACTTTTTTCTTTTTCTGTTTATGTGTTTGTTTCAAATTAGTCTTTTTTGTGGCATTCAGTGTGGTGAGCAAAGTAGGAATTTCATTGACATGTTTTTTTACTGTGCAGATGACAATAAACATTTTGAATCTTGAATTTTATATATATTTTATATATATATATATATATTTTTTTTTTTTTTTCTTGTAAAAAAAAATCATATTTCACATGTAACAGTGTAATTATAAAAGTCAAATATTTTACAGAATTAAAGAATCCAAAAGAGTGAAAGAATGAAAATGAGAAAATTGAGATTAGTGCAAACAAATTTAGCCTTTAAACGCTTGATTTTGTTTTTGTGAAAATATTTTTAAAAATGTGAAAACACATTTTTTGGTGCGTAACAACTACATTTGAAAACAAAAAACAAAACCCACAAATCTGTACTATAACAATGGGTAATCCAATGGGGAATAACCCTGTTCTCGGAGTAGTCACTGGCCACCATCTTGGTATACCCAACGTCTGCCAGCAGGGTAAAGTAAACAACAGCTGCCTATGGGTCTCTGATGGAACTTGGCTCTCTTCCCACTTCTCTAATGTTCTGAACTGGACATGTTTACTCAAATTCAATTTTGAGTAATCATGTTCATTTTTTTTTTTAATTTGGTGAAATATTGAGTAAAATTGCAGGATTTGGGAAAAATTGTGAGTTCTTTCAACAATTTGTGACTGAAAATGACTACCATTGTGTGAGTCCCAGAAAATATTTTGATTGAATTTGCATATTTGGTGGGGCTGAGATGTCTACTGAATTACAAATGAATTAGTTTGTACTTTACACAATGATTCAACGTTTCTGTAATTTTTACTTTTTCCTGTTGGCCAAATTGAATGCTCTGAAGCAGGGGTATGAAATCCATCAAGGGTCAAATACGGAACAGTTTGATTTTTATTTTATTTGTTTTATTTTATTTTTCCTGCTTGCACTCAGAAGAGAACGATGCTTTTTCCCTTGCTCCCTCTTTTTTTCCTGCTTGCGCTCTCTGTCTTGTTTTTGTCTTGTTTTAATCTAACAGGATCCTGTTTCTGCATCACGATCCGAAATCAAAATGATGAAAGCACTTACATAAGTTATAAGGATTAAATATCAATATAATGTATATAATGCCTAAACATGAGCTGCAAAAAAATTAAACAAAGTTGCGCTTCAGCTGTTACTGCACAATGCACTGTCCTCAGAGCAGATCAGAGCAATTAAGACAGGCTTGAAGCACAAGCATGCACTATTGAATCAATCCTTTTTCTGCACAAGAACATGGATTATCCTCATATTTGATATGTGGATTATGTGAATAGATCCACTGCTGTCTCTGGCAGCGTGGGCACACAGCGCACCTGTGTTTGACGTGCGTTTGTTTCCCTGTGCACTGATCTGATGTTGACATTAACAGTTTATTAATAAAAGCAGGCTTACCACTAAAACTAACGTAAATATGTCATTTGTATGAGGAAAAATTTGGTTTTAATTGTCGGTTTTAGGTCGGGCTCTGATATAAATACCTAATGTCTGTCGGACCTGTAGGTTTAACCTTTGCTTGTCGGGTTCTGGTCAAAGCTTGAATAAGGTTCATATCATAAATGGTCTGTGTTTAAAAGCAAACCGGCACCACGAAACGCCAAAACAAAAAAATCTTTTTCCTTGTCCTCTTCTGCACCTGCTCATTCATTCTCAGTTTTTTTTCTTTTATGTTTTGGTCGACTAAGCGCTATGTGTGCCATATTCTTGGTCGACCAACCATTTCCTTTGTTGACTACAGTCCTAGTAAACAAACTATATCAACATATATTGATGTGTTTGTAGCGAAAACAAATTATTATACTATAATGTGCACGTGGAACGAAGTCCAATCAGAACTTTTTTCTGGAAGGTATCCAATCAAAATGACTTTTATTTGCGTGGAAGGCGGGGCAAACCGGTAAGTGATCCAATAGGAAAGTCAGCTGATTATTTGCAGACGTAAGAAGTCTGTGGTCTTAACATTGATCGCTTCAAAGCATTAATACTATTAAATATCAGGTTGATCAATGCTAATCATGACAAGAACAGACAAAGAAAGACATTTTTTAATATATTTTTAGTTTACCAATATGGCGGCGGGTGGCGTCACTGATTTCGACCAATGAGCGACAGCGATAATATAGATCAGTGTTTTTTTTTTTTACTCGTGTAGCAGCGTGACGTATACGTGCGCGTGCTCGTCCGTGCGTTAACCAAAATACGGATGGGCCGCGGTCACGTGACGGTTGGGGCTGGCACCCGATTGGCCCACGGGGCGGCTGAGGGCGTGGCCACGGTGGCGGCGTGTGTTTGTCTGTGTGACACAATTAGAGCAACTTTGTTCCGTTAGGGAAGTTTCCGTTATTATCAAACAGCGCTCATCAAAACACAGACTTTTAATGCACAAAGTGTGAGCAGAGACACACGGAGAGCTTTGATGTGCCATGAGGAATGTGGAAGCCAACTTGGAGCGATCATTTCCTTGAGGACTCGGAGCAGAATCAGGCGAACGCCGCGTTTTAATCCAGGATAGGTGTGCTGGGTTTGCAGCTCGGTGGCGCCCGGTGCTGTCGGACTCTGCCATGAAGTCGTGCGGGGTTTCGCTGGCCGCTCGGAGCGTCTGTGGTGCTGCTGCTAATGGGGAGGAGGAGAAAATGGCGTCGGGGAAAGCAAGTGAACCCAAAGCGGACTTTCCGAAGCTCACAGCCCAGGAGAAGGAGCGGCTGGCCGGGGTTGACAGGTGAGTGTGGACACCGCCACCTCCAGTGTGTTATTTCTCCTCTACACACACACCTCAGAGTGCAGTTTGGGACATCAAATGCCCCCAAGTAACACGGAACCTTCTATTATTGTGTGTGTGTGTGTGTGTGTGTGTGTGCGTGTGTGTGTGTGTGTGTGTCCTCGACTTGCAGTTCACTGTTTGGATTTCCTAAGCTTCAAGAAGATGGCGCCAGATCTAAGGCCTTGCTGTTAAAGGTATGAAACAAGCGACACACACACACTAAAGCTGGGATAAACGATTATTTTTTAAACCATTAATTTAGCAATTATTTTTTCGATGCATCACTTGATCTAACTATTTTTTTTTTTTAAGTTAGATTCAGTTCAGCTCGATTATCTCCCCATTAATTGACTAAAAGTAATTTGATTTACATGTTGATTTACATATCTAAGATGAAGAAACCAAAACATGAATTCCTTAACATTGCAATATATGTTTATTCCTTCAAAATTTCAAAATAAAGTTCAGGTAAGAATATAAATGTACAAAATAATGCATTCAGAGTCAGAGGTAGAGTTCATTAAAAAGAAAAAGGCAGTGAGAGCCAGCAGCCTGTCATGGTGTCGTTCCTGAACCAACAGAATTTAAGATTTATGTTGAAAACACATAGCCCTAGTTTACTGAAAAAAGTGAATATTTTAATTCTTCATTCACATGAAAATAACAGCAACTTAAATGAATACACTCTCACTCACATTTTTCGTAAACTCAAAATTCCAAATGCTAATACAGAAAGTGGTTTTCCAACAAAAAATAAGAGAGAGACATTAAAAATTAACAAATAAATATGGGGTTTTATAATGTTCATTTTTAGTTTCAAATTATAATTATGACAATGATGATGTAAATGATCTTGATTAGAACATGAACTGAAAATACAAAGGTCAGTCTTGGTCCCACACTAGGGAGGAGATGACACAAAATGATAAAACCTATAGAAATACATCTATTCAGGCTAATTACTGTTTTATTCCACTTATTTACAAAATCTGATTCTTTAAAATGTGTGTTTTCACTCCTTCATTCCATCATTATGATCTATATTATTTTCTCACCCTGACTCAGGAAAAGAGCAAAGCTATTTTTGTTCATATTTTAACGGTGAGAGCCATATGATGTTATGCGCTCGGTTGTAAGGAGAATGTGTTTTTTTATGCTTGGCTCGGTGTGCGTGAGTGTGCTTCTGCTACCGCTGTTGTCACGGCAGGTGTTTCCTCCTTGTCCCGTTGACGCACTGTCGTCCGGTCACACCCGGCATAAAGGACAAGGGTTACGGGGAACAACTACGTTCGACAAACAAGTGCGTGTCTTCACTGCCTTTCACTTTCAAAACTCGGAGGAGCCACCCGACGTATCGGCGCGTATATTTTGCGTCAACGTATTTTTTGCGTCGACGTCATCGATTACCTTGATGCGTTGTCCTAGCCCGACTAAACACCTTGCAGAAAATGAGTGTTTCACCATGCAAACCTCAACTTTCAAGCTGAACCTGAAGAATCCTCCGACACACACACACACACACACACCTGTCCAAATGACCTTAAAGATCCAACAGTTTTAGTTTTTTGGAAGCAGTGTTAATTTTGCTGACTGAACATTTCTTTAGGTGACAGTAACAAAACTATAACTAATCAAATAAAGAATACATGTAAACAATAGGGCTGCCAACTTTGGTCGTTTAGTCGACTAATTGGTCGATGCCGTCGTGGTCGACCAGCAATGGTATCAGTTTCAATATCGTAAAAAAAAAAAGCAAAGCACTTACATAGGTGATAAGGATTAAATATCAATATAATGTATATAATGCCTAAACATGAGCTGCAAGAAAATAAAAAAAAGTTGCGCTTCAGCTGTTACTGCGCAATGCACTGTCCTCAGAGCAGATCAGAGCAATTAAGACATGCACTATTGAATCAATCCTTTTTCTGCACAAGAACATGGATTATCCTCATATTTGATATGTGGATTATGTGAATAGATCCACTGCTGTCTCTGGTGCCGTGGGCACACAGCGTACCTGTGTTTGACGTGCGTTTGTTTCCCTGTGCACTGATCTGATGTTGACATTAACAGTTTATTAATAAAAGCAGGCTTACCACTAAAACTAACGTAAATATGTCATTTGCATGAGGAAAAAATTAGGTTTTAATTGTCAGTTTTAGGTCGGGCTCTGATATAAATACCTTATGTCTGTCGGACCTGTAGGTTTAACTTTTGCTTGTCGGGTTCTGGTCAAAGCTTGAATAAGGTTCATATCATAAATGGTCTGTGTTTAAAAGCAAACCGGCACCACGAAACACCAAAACAAAAAAATTGTCTCTCTTTCTTTTTCCTTGTCCTCTTCTACACCTGCTCATTCATTCTCAGTTTTTTTTCTTTTCTTTTTTGGTCGACTAAACGCTATGTGTGCCATAGTCTTGGTTGACCAACCATTTCCTTTGTTGACTACAGTCCTAGTAAACAAACTATATCAACATATATTGATGTGTGTATAAAAACAAATTATTATACTATAATGTGCACGTGGAACGAAGTCCAATCAGAACTTTTTTCTGGAAGGTATCCAATCAAAACGACTTTTATTTGCGTGGAAGGCGGGACAAGCCGGTAAGTGATCCAATAGGAAAGTCAGCTGATTGTTTGCAGACGTAAGATGTCTGTGGTCTTAACATTGATCGCTTCAAAGCATTAATACCATTAAATATCAGGTTGATCAGTGCTAATCATGACAAGAACATGTGACCTGTCAAATCGTAGCTTCCGCGATTTAGAAAATTTAATTTCATCATATTGTATCGGTACTAGCAGGTACTGATTCACATAAAATCAAACTTGAATGCATCCTTGAGAATTTGAAAGTGGACAGGTAGACGATTTTCAAGCCCGGACAAGAACACAGCATGCAGTAGCTACATGTTTAATCGACAGATCAAACTTGGCTAAGAGAAAGTGCTCAAAAGTATGGATCTGCTTTTAAAAATGTAATACAGATTATGCTCACTGCAATATTTATGACGTGAAGTGCAAGGCCAGTGGTGGGAAAAAGTTAACATTAAAGAAGTTTGCAGTTTATTTTAATTTGTAAAATATTAAACCTTTATTTTTATTAAATCTTCTTTTGCTCATTTGTTAGTTATTTGCTCTACAGTGACCCCATCACACAATTTTACTAGAGGGGAATGGAAACAAAAACATTAGTATGTAGAGCTCGGTTTTAATTTGTGCATTATTAAGAAAAAACACTGCATAGTTGTACTGAAGGGTTTTCTTGTTACAATGCAAACAGTTGGATGTTGTATTAATATATTTGTTAAAGTTTATATATTAAGAAATATATATGTTAACTTGAATTTTAATTTAAAAATAATTAAACAAATAACATTTATTACCACAAACGCACTCAGATTTTCCCAGGAATAAAAACATCCCGCAAGACGACCAATATACCAGTGCGACTTAAACTAGGGTACATAATTTTGGACCCTAGGTTTAGACATTGATGTAACTTTCAGAAGCTCTACTTGACACTATATTTATTTATTTTACAGGTGTACCTACTGTACCTGCGCAGTATGGAGAAAACATTTGAATTTATCTTTTGTTCACAACACTGAAGTCAGCTTCTCTTTTAATGAGCTTCACGTCCACAATGATCAGCCTGTTTGAGCTGATTGCATTTGGTGCTTAGTGGATAATTAAATGCATCAATGTATTGCCTTTTTGCTCACAGCTGATGTCATTCACGTCTCATTGATTGTCATGGCGGATCTAATATCAGCAGTAAATTGTTTAGCCGTTGTTTAAATACCGGCATCCAGCACTGGGCTAATATTGTGCAAAGCAGCTCTGTGCTTTGTTGTTTTGGTAGTTCGGTGTCATTTTATACATTTTCGTTTGGTTTTGTTTCAGTTGTATCTACTTTCCCTAATCAGAGACAGTTGCAGGCTATTAGTCACAAAACCCCTGCTTTCTGCTGACCTGCCACTAGGGGGGAACTTATAAAAAGCTTTGATTATGGGCATTACTCCCGAAGCAGTTAAGACACGCTCAGTCGCAGCGCTGCGCAGTGACAGCTGAGCTCTGTCTGCTCAACTACTACAATGACAGGCACACAGAATCCCAACGTGAAGCTCACCCACACACACAGTCACTAAGGTTCTATGAATCCTGGATGACCGCCAGAGGCGGTGCTTTAAGCACTGGATGATCATCCTTGCGCAGGTCGAGAAATTAATAACAACAATGTCACGTGTGCCCCTCTGGTGTATTATGGAAGTCTATATCAGTACCTCACACCGGAGGCTTAGTCCCTAGATACCTTCTCACAAGCACAAAGATTCTGAGGGACCATGTTCTCTGGCGGTAATCCGGGATTCATAGAACCTTAGTTACAGTCGTAACTTTTGTTCTATTTCATTCCTCCTGACTGCCAGAGGTGGTGCTTTAAGCAATGGATGATGAATATCAGCAAAGTCACGAGGAATCCAACCAGAGAAACCCCATACCATATTGTGCTGCCGGAGAACCCCTTCCAGTTATTGCGTTGAAGCCATGCTCACCTTGTAGAATCTTGCAAAGGTGTTTGGGGATGTCCTTGACACAGATCACTTCCAAGGACAACCCGTTCATAGCTACCCACAAAGTTGAGAGGCCCCTCGTGGGATGACACCTCACTCCTGGTGGCAGTGCCAGCCCCTGTACTGAGCATATGCTTTGGTAATGACCCCAACAATCCAGTGTGCAAGGCATTGTTTAGACAGAGCCTGGCCTTTGTGTGAGCCTGCAAAGCAAACAAAGATCTTACATTTGCCTCAAGCGCCGGTACCGGACACAGATGCTCAGAAGCAGTCCCAGTCAGCAGTGGCTGAACCTGCCCCGCTGCTGAGGACATACAAAAGACATACCAGATCTGTCTAGGTGCCATTGGCAAAACAGGACTCCTCGACAGACAAAGCGTGAAGTTCACTCACCCGCTTAGCTGATGCCAAGGCCAGAAGAAATGCCGTCTTCATGGAGAGTAACTTGAGGTGAATCTGTGTAAGGGTCTCAAAGGGAGGTAACCTTAGTGCCTCAAATACGATGGGAAAGTCCGAAGTGGAGACCATCCGCTGGCTTGGTGGACATAAATGGTGAGACCCTTTCAGGAACAGTGAACGTCGCGGTTCCAGCTTTGCATGCCAGCAGGAGATGGCAGCAATGTAAACCTTTAGAGTAGATGGTGAACATCCCTGGCTATGTAAGCTCTGTAGGTGCAGGAGCCGACCCCCAAATGAGACAGGCGATCCACTCCAGAGGGGAGCCGTCTTGCAGCAAGGGAAACCAGATCCTTCCTGGCCAGAAAGAAGCCACAGTGCCCTTCCTGGCGGACCCGGAAAAGGGTTTGATAGATCAGAGGAAGCGGCGGGAATGCATTTAGAAGTGTCCTGGGCCTCCCGTGGGCTAGTTCGTCCTACCCCAGGGGGCTGATGCAGTCTGTCACTGAAAACCAAAGTGGACAGTCTCTGATGAGACAAGAAGTCCGCGGACACGTTCTGAATTCTCGGAATTAACCCGGTCCTCAGACTGGCAAAGCATGGGGTGGCCCAAGTTAGGAGCTGTTGTGTTATTGTGAGCAAGCTCTTTGACCTGGTACTGCCCTGATGATTTATGTGGAAAACCACACTGGTGTTGTCTGATCTCACCATTACATGCCTCCTCCTTAACTGTGGAAGAACATGACGCAGAGCCAGTTGGAGAGCCAAAAATTCTAGCACATTTTAATGGAGTCTGCTCAACTGTAGGGACCACTTTCATTGCACCATTCGGCCCTGACATGTAGCACCCCAACTAGGGTTGGGCACCGGGAACAGGTTCCAAATAGGAACCGGTTCCTAACTTCCGGTTCCAGAACCGTTGCGAAGATGTTTGCTTCCTCCTCCCCGTGTCCAGCGGCCTGGACACGGGGAGGAGTCTGCGTGGCCCTTTCATAAACACACCAGTGGATGCTGACTCGCAGTTTTATCCCCAAAGCCCTCATGATAGGCAGTGATAGTTGCCAAATACACTTTCACCGTGGAGAAAGCTTTCTGTTTGTCAATCAGATCCTGTAGAAATGACAAAATGACTCCCACTGGACACTAAAAGGGGGTCTATCCCATCCGGTGACACCACCCCTCAAACACCCTCCACTTACAGTCGTACAGAGACCTAATGGAGGCGGCCCAAGCGCTCTGTATGGTGGAAATTACACGCTGTGAGAGTCCCACGACTGACAGATTGCACCACTCAGGGGTCAAATCCATAGCGCCAGGTGCTCCAGGTGCGGGTGGAGGACCTTCCCCTCTCCCTGTGACAGCAGGTCCCTGCACAACGGTAGTTGCCGGTATATCTATGCCAGCCAGTTCATGGCAGGCCAAAGCGGAGCCACCATGGTCACGATGTGGCCGTGCTCGCTCACCCTGAAGAGGGTGGGGATCAACAAGGCCAATGAAGGGAAGGCGTCAGGCACCTAAACCTCAGCCCGTGCCCAATGCGCAATGTGCTCAAAGCTGTTCCACAACCTCCAGGTGTAACATCCATTCCCCCGTAAATTGGCACCCCCCTGGACAGCAGGTCTGTGCCCGTGTTCAGGGCTCCCAGGATGTGCATCACTCTCAGTTTGCACGCCAGCAAATGCAACCAATGGGAGCGCAATCCTCCTTGGCAGTTGATGCATGCAACCATAGTTGTATTATCTGTCCTCATTAGGAAATGATGGCCCATGAGGAACGGGAGGAAACGTTTCAGTGAGAGAAACACCACTGAAAGCTCCAAATAATTTATTTGAGAGCGCTGGAGGTTCACATCCCAGTGACCCCTCACAGACCAGCCCTCGTGCACCCAGCTGGTGACTGCCTTCCTGGATGTGACGGTGCCCAAATGCACCCCTTGCATCTGGAAAAGTGGGACGCGCCAGTAGCGTAAAGCCCTTGCGCACTCCGGCGTGACCATCACATTTCGTGCACCATGATGCACCGGGTCCAGCCCATATGTGGCCACCCAAAGCTGGAATTGCCATTTGTGGAGGCGGCTGAGGCGGGACTCAAGGATGGCAGATGTCATCAACCCGAGCAAATGAAGACGACCTGAATTGGACAGATTTTCCCGGTTGGAATAGCGCGAGGCACGTTCTGAAACCCTTCACTCGTGCCCCCGAAAGGCGTGCCGTGAAAGGCACCGAATGCAGGTATAGTCCCAGAAATCTCTACCAGTTTCAACATGCACTTTTCCACATTAATTGCGTAACCCAGGTCGTCTAGGACGTAATAGAATAAGCGTGTGCGCTCTGGCCTCCGTCTCTGACTGTGCCAAAAGCAGCCAGTTGTCCAGATACGTAGCCAAGCGAATGCCCTGCCGTCTCAGTGGGGCTGTTGCCGCTTCCGTGCACCGTACAAACACTGTGACATAATGCATCCCCCGGAAAGCGAATCTTAAATACTTTCTGTAGCAAGGATATCGGAATATAGAAATGTCTTTCAGGTCGACAGACGTGAACCAATTGTTCTGATGTACCATGCACAACAGGGAGGCATCCTGAACCTATATTTCCTCAGATCTGTTCAGTGCTTGTTAATGCAGGATAGGGCAAATCCAGCGGCAAAAGCCGAAACCTCCTATGGAAAACTTCCGTTCCTCCCGGTAGCCTTTGAGCCAAACCGTGGTAGAGGGGAGGCGGGGGCATGGGGGACCCCCGGGTGCACGCTTGAAAGCAGAACAGCTGCATCCCTGGAGGAGATGAGAGGAGAGAGTCACGCTGCTCTCTTCTTCTTCCTGGCCTGTGTTTGCTGCGCTGACTGTGCAGACGGAGCTGCAGCCGAGGCCAAGGCTTCCTAGGCTAGCCGGAGGAACTGTGTTGAGACAGCTGGGTGGGCCGGAGCACAGACAGTTTAGGAGTCTTAAACTGAAAGCCCTGAGTAGCTCTTGGACAGGTTCACAAAGTCGAGCCAGTCTAGTTCTCATCGCTCTCCACGTGGCCTAGACCGCGCAGCGCTGGACGCGGACGCAAAAGTCGGTGACCACCGACATCTCCTCCCATCTGGCCAGGTCCAGTGTCGGCCCATGGTTGTCACACAGCTCCGCCTGGTGGACCGTGAGGAGGGACAACACATTGAGCGCTCTGGCCAAGAGTGCCGCCGCCTTGCAGGACCTCTCAGTCAAGGCTGACTGCAGATGGTCGGACTTGGCCAGGCAGCGGGCTGTGACAGAGCCTGAGTGACGAAGATGTCTTCCTCCTCTTCGTCCTCTGATATGACGAGTTAAGAGGCAGCATCTTCATCATTCCCACAGTCCTGTTCCAGGATGTCTTCCTTGGGTGGAGGGACAATGGCGAGGTCGAGCTGAGAGCTGCAGCTGGAACCAGGCCTCACTGTGGCCTCCACGAAGGTTCCCGTCTCAGCTCCCGTTGCGACGACGGTGTCGTGCGGAGGGAGGTAGTGGCCCTGCTCAGACAGACTAGCTTGGCATGCTAGCCGTCTGCAAAGGCTCTTCACTGTGAACATGGCACAGTGACGGCAAGAACCGGGGGTGTTAAGGGCATGCCCGAGGCAGCCTGAGCAGACCTGGTGTGTGTCCCTGCTCGAGATTTTGTTGCCACACCGGCAAAGCCTTGCCTCCGAACCTCGTGGTGTGTGAGGCCTTGTTCTCCATCTCTCTTGTGCTGGTGTGCAGCCAGAGATAGAGGTGGTTAGCAAACTCTAACACAAAACAGCTAGCTGGTGTTCTGGAGAAACAAAAACCAGCACCTGGCGACTGTGGTGTGGGGGAGATAGCAGTGTTGAACCCAGCGGTCAACAGGTGTGTTAACGGTCGGTGCTTGACGGCCCTGGTGAGGGCAGCGCTGAATCAAGCATGGAGGATGAGAAAGCACTGGTCGACCTAGTGTGGCCAAGAGCAAAAAAGCATCCACCAGCAGCGTCCTGCAACAGAATCTAAAAAAGGGTTAGTCTGTGGATAGTTAAGCAGCTAGTAGATGCGAGATAGCTTCGAGTAAGATGAGGTGTTTGAATGGCGTAGTATCCTTCGCCCACTCTACTTATAATAAGTGGGACTACCTGCGGCGATTGTGCTTCTGAGGGATCACGCATCCCATAGTGAGACATCGAAACGAGTATTATGAAAGAGAACCAGCTGTTTGCTACACTCTCTATAGTTGCTAAAGCCACACATTAGACCACCCATTATACATGGAAATGTGAGTTTTGTCTGGGCAATATTGATATTTCTTTTTTTTTTTTTTTTTTGCGAATATCCGATTTCAATATTGGATCGGGACATCCTTAATAAAAATAATAACAATATTGCCATTTATGTTGTAGGAAGTTAGTTCTTTATTTCTGTCTGTTTTATGGCTTTACTTTCTGTTTTTTGCACTTTAACCTTCCGTTTTCTTTTTTTTTCAGGCTGTTAGCTGCTACGAAGCAGTCATCCTGAAAGCAGAGGGTAAAGTGAACCCAGAGGTTTTCTCTCAGCTCGGACACTTTAACTTGCTGTTGGAAGACTATCCTAAAGGTGAGTCTGAGCATAATTGCATAAAAAAGCTCTTATTTTGGTGTTAAACTATGATTTTTTTTAAACTTTTATTCTGCTTTTGTGTGTCCTGTAACACTCTCAGCATTATCTGCATACCAGAGGTACTTCAATTTACAGCCCGACTACTGGAAGGTGAGTTTTATTTATTTATTTATTTATTTATTTACATTGTTGGCAGGCAAGTTCAATTTGAAAATTTACATTTTATTTATTTATTTATCTATACTTTTTGAAAGATGAGTTTTAATTTTAAAAATAGTTATTTATTTATTTATTTTTTACAAATTATAATTTTTTTTTTGAAGGTGCATTTTAATATGTATAGTATATATTTTTAAAACATTTGTATTATTTATTCATTCATTCATATTTTTTGTTAGGTCAGTTTTAAACCACCTGTAATAACAGGTAAATGTAAGCCCATTATTTGGACTGCTATTAACGCACCTGCTTAAATCTTCACACCTGTAAAAGTGACCCTGTTGTACTGATGGCATGTTTTACAGAAACAAATGAAAACAATGATGCATACATTTTTTTTTCAATATAAAACATTATTGTGATTACAATAAATAAGGAAAAAAGTAATGATGCAAATTTAAGTGCAAGTGGATTTGTACCATCATTGGTAAACAGAAATGTTGAAAAAGTTCCACATTTTGTAAAAAGTCAGCTCCAAACGGGACAGTTGGATTTTGCCAACATTGGCAGGTGACGTCACCTAACACGCCTCCTAGAATGTGTGCTCCTCCCTCTCCAACCAGCTCACAACTGAAACAGACACTGTTTAATATAGAATATATATTGTACTTTATTGCCATATATGTAAATACAAACTGCACTACTGGACCCCGAACTCTTTTTCTGCTGCTGATCGTGTTGGGAGTCACTGCTTGGAGCCACGGGCCCATTGTTTACACACATCAGCTGTTAGCACTTTGTGCTAATGCTACACCAGCCTATGCAGTGAGACCTGACATCACTTGTAAACTGAGGAGGAAACAATAGGGATGTTTGTGGATTCGTGGCTCACAGCGCTAACAACAGACTCTGTTGTGGAATTGGACGGTTTCCAACTTTTACGCGGTGATGGACGACGGAGAACGGAAAGGAGAGTCTGGTTGTGTATGTGTGCGGAAAGGAGGAGCTTCTGCTGCTCGCGCACACACTTTTCTGACTCAAAATTCATTGCGTCACACTTTACTATTCGGCCTTGCTTTTAACTTACTAAACCAAAGGCCGAATATTGCAATAAAAGCGAATATATTCGGTGGCCAAATATTCGTTGCATCCCTAAATAAAACCCATAAAATTTAATTGTAGGAAACTTAAGCATCATCACAGATTATTTAGAGATTAATAACTGTTCAGTTAATATACAGTAATCTAAATCACAGTTGATAATAAATGAAAGAGGCTTTCTGTTCAGAATAAACGTTAGTATCAACAGAAGGCAGAAAAAAAGTATATTTCAAAGCAGGTTATGTGAGCTGCACTGATGAGTGCAGTAAATCAAACCTTGTTTGGTAGTTTTTACACAGTGAAAAAACTTTCATACATTAAATGTTTTACTCTGTTAGTATGTGATGGCAGAATTTTTTTTGTTTTATTTTTATATTTTTTGCATGTAAATAGGTTGTATAAAAATAATTCTGTTTTTTTTGTAAAATGATTATGCAATAGAAGTTTAAATTTATTATCACTTTGGTTTGAAAAGGACTGGATGCATCATATGGTGTTTATCTATCATGTGAGGGAAAGGTAAACCACTCTAAGGAAATGTAAAGTCCATAATTCAACAGTTTTGTATGGATAAATGGGAAACAGACATGATTTTACGGGAAGTGCTTGTAATGTTTTGGCAGAATTAGCAGCAGCTTTGACAGAGGTGGTGTAAGATTCCTGATTACAATAAGTACCCGTAATTTCCGGGTTATAAAGTGCACTGTTTTATTGGCCGCATTACAATAATTTAGTTATTTTTTAAGAAAAATCGACACAAATGCCGCAGCATAACATAAGCCGCATCCTATTGGCTGATGAGGGCACCCGTCAGACAACTTGGCCAAACAGAACAGGCAGGTAGGTGTTGTACTCAAGTTAAGTTTAACAGAAATGTCCGTGTTTCAACTGATAAGTTTCCTTTACTACATGAAGTCTCCTCCTCACTGCCTCACGTCTACATATCAGTCCATTTACAGCTTTTTATGGTCACTTTTTACTGGAACCAGACTGATACACCGCTTCATCCGCTCTTCTTATTGTGAAGTACCACGGAGCGATCACAGCGAGTCAGACTCTGAGTCAGAATACGGACGCGATCGCTCCTGAAGAAATCCAACGTGGTGATTTAACAACTTCATGCTGTTATGCTACTATTATAAACTGGCTGACTTTTACTGTAGTCAGAGCGGAGATCAGAACAGTCTGTATACAGCCTGTATCCAGGCCACTCCGTCTGTCCGTTCTCCTTACGGAAGCGTCTCCATCAGCCTCAGAGTCCAGAGCACTGATCAATCCTGAACAAACCTAACGCGATGATTTTCTGAATGATTCTGTGCGAGCAAAAACGATTTATTGTTCACAATTTCATTGTTCCACCCGGTCTAATGTGATGGAGCTCAATTTTGTGGCGGCATGAAGGCTATAAAACTGGGAAAATCCACAATTTAGCAGCATCATTGTTTAAGCCCCAGGGTTCAAAGCGTGAGAAAAAAGTAGCGGCTTATAGTCTGGAAATTACGGTACCTGAAGTGAAAGTGTTGGCAAAGAATTGGAGATTAAAAGTTGATTCAGAGAATTAAAAATGTCCATTCCACGTTGCACTTCTTAAGGTAAAAGATTATATTATTAGACTAGTTATTCAAAGATGAGACATTAGTAAGTGAAAACATTGCATATCCAATTTAATTTAAATGAAAAACACATTTTTAACACACTATTGCATAATATGTGTAACCGCTTATAACCTTATTTCTAACCTTAGTGCCTTTGTCCACAGAATGCTGCATTTTTGTATGGCCTCGGCATGGTTTACTTCCATTTCAACTCTTTTCACTGGTAAGTCATTCTTCTAAACTCAGCTTTTGTGATGATTGGGTTTTTGCTCTAGACAAATAAAGGCTCCAGTTTTACTCCTTGTGGTCTGAGTGCAATGTTAAGGTTGTCTGGCCCACTGTGTCTTGTTTTGACCAGAGTTGCCATTCGCAAACCACACTTTGTTAATGCTCGCTGCAGCTTTTCATCCTTCAGGTATTTTTTATTGTATTCATTTTTCTCTGTCATTCAAACTCGGATGCATTTGCTTAAAGGTGCAGTCCGCGATTCTCAGATCCCTCTCTCCCCCTCCCTCCAAACTTTCCAAAGTCCCTCCCTGAGAGGAGCTAACAAGCTAACGTTAGTATGTTAGCAACATCGCAGTAATATAACATGCTGTGTTAAAAGCATATTACTGCAGCGCTCCCCTCTCACAATGTGCACACACCTCAGCAACAGCAGCAACAACACAGTGTCACTTACAGCAGCTCAAACGGAGGCTTCTGCGCACACATGAACAACCACATGCACTACAGAGTTCTAGTGTAACAATTACAAATCAAACATAATGTAAATCAAGCAGCAGTAATTACTTTTCAAGCAGAAAAGTCACCAATTCGATCTTTTACTCCTCCAGACCATACACTATTAAAAAAAAAAAAAAAAAAAAAAAGATGGCGCTACAGCCCCTTAAAATGGGCGGGGACTGTGAGCAACAGCTGTCGGACAGCCCATCAGACACAATCCTGGCTCTGATTGGTTCTTTTTGCTTGGTCGCGGTATATTCTGGCAATCTGCCAAAGGCAGCAGGGGGGACTCAATGAGACTGTTTTTTTCGCACAAACTACTAGTTTGATGTAAAGCTGTCCTTACATAGTGACAGCTTTAGCAAATATGACCAAAAAAAAAAATCACTTTTTTAAGAATTGCAAACTGCACCTTTAACCTGAGATTTATCAGAAGAGGTACAAGTTACATGTTGGCCTGTGTATTTGATAGGGATGCTGTGCTGACAGTTGTCTCAATCGCTTACTTTTTTAGGCGTTTCATAATTTGACTGCCTGAGTGAAGTGTCGTTAGATCACCTGCATATCGCTGACATGTTTCTTTGGTTTTGGATCCACAGTGAAGTTTTCAATATCAAAATGTCTATAAATGAGCAAAATCTCCCAAAACTCTTTACAGGAAGAGAACACATACAAATATCAACAGGGTTGTTTTTATTGACAGTATAGTCATTAGATAATTGTAAAGTGAATATAAAAAGGTAAAAGGTGTATGTGATTGTTTGTACCACCTCCATAAAGGCAATATTACCTGCAACAGTTGTATACAGCATATGTATATATTTATCCTTTATTTGTTCTTTATCCTACATGTTTATTGTTATTGTTTCTGGTTTGTTTTTTGCTCTTTTTCTGTTCTTCGCACCAACTGCCAAGTTAAATTCCTTGTGCTGTTTTAAACTGTACTTGGCAAATAAAAAACCTTTGTTTGTGACTTGTGTTTCAAATTACACTGTTGGTCACATTTACACAGATTCTTCACATTGATGAATCTGAGAGCATTTTAACTGCTTTAAGATGAGTTTTCACCAAAAATCAGCTGTTTGTGCTGGCATGAACATGCAAATGAAGTGTAGAGTGGATCAGGCAGGTGAATTTCAGAGAATTGCCAGAATCGGAGGAAAGTCTAAAGTGATTCCGGTGCGCTGTGAACACAAACGCTCTTTGCTCGGATCAAGCACAGAGGAAGTATCCAAGATGGGTCATTCCATGTCACTTCAAAAAAATTTCAGGACATTCCACGCATTTCGGTCTAAAGAAATCTGCTAAATTCTGACATTTTTACCATTTGTTCATTAATTATTCAATTGACACATTGTCAATTTTAATTTTTAATCGGATTAAGACTTTTTAAGATATGGACAATTTCGTGCAGGGGTATGTGTTGATTTTTGTGCATCCTTATATCCTTATATTTTTTTCCAATATCTCAGGAACTACATCAAATAGAAAACTGAAATTTGGTTTAGTAATACAGCTCCACCTACTCTCTCAGGATGTATAGCAGATCTTTTTGTATATTCTATCTGGTGGATATGCTAGCCCCTTAAATTTGGAAAAAAGTTTGTCTAGGGTTTGGGTGACAGTAAAAAAAAAAAAAATATATTTTTTTTTATTTTCATTTGCCCGTAACTGCATGTGGGAATGTAAGAAATAGGACTGCCAACTTTGGTCGTTTAGTCGTCAAAAGAAAAGTTTATTTCAAAATAAAAGACAAGTCGAACATGAGAGATATTAAGTATTAATTTATTATCGACCAGCTGTCCGCGACCCACCCAGTACAGGTCCGCGACCCACTTTTAGGTCCCGACCCACCAGTTAAGAATCACTGGACTAATTGGTCGATGCCATTGTGGTCGACCAAGATTTCCATTAGTCGACCAGCAATGGTATCAGTTTACTTTCAATACTGTTTAAAAAAATGCAATGCACTTATATAGGTGATAAGGATTAAATATCAAATGTAATTTATTTAATGCCTAAACATGATTCTATGTCCAGCAACAGCTGTTTACGTGAGTGCTGGCTGTAAAAAATAAAAGTGTTGTGCTTTAGCTGACAGCACAGTGTGCTGTCCTCAGAGCAATCATTTCTCTGCACAAGAACATGGATTATCCTCATATTTGATACGTAGATTATGCACACTGCACACCTGTGTTTGACATGGGGTTGTTTCCCCGTGCACTGATCTGATACAGTTTTTCATTAATAAAAGCAGGTTTACCACTAAAACAAACATGAATATGTCATTTGTATGAGGGGAAAAATAGGTTTTAAATGTCGGTTTCAGGTCGGGCTCTGATATAAATACTTAAAGTCTGTAGGTTTCACTTTTGCTTTGTTGGATTCTGGTCAAAGCTTGAATAAGGTTCATATCATAAATGGTCTGCGTTTAAAAGCAAACCTGCACCACAAAACACCAAAACAAAATATTTGTGTCTCTTTTTCTTTCTCCTTGTCCTCCTCTGCACCTGCTCATTCATTTTCCTTTTTTTTTAATTCACTTTTTGATCGACTAATTGCTACGTGAGCCATAGTCTTGGTCGACCAACCATTTACTTGGTTGACTACAGCCCTAGTAAGAGAAAAATCTGGTCTGTTTTAATTTATAGTATAAAATTGATATGAAACAAATTTCCTTCATGCGACTTCTTCATTTTTATTTTGGACCCCAACTTTGCATTATTTCACCACTTGACAATATAAAAAAAATCCTTTAGATGGGGACATTGTAGCTTGGCTCTGTGTCTAGTTGTTTATTGCTTATTCGTTTTTCACTGGTAACATAAAAATATAAAAACATTGCATCAGAAAATACATTTTTTTTATTTGAAATGAGGAGGAATGACACAGATGGTGTAGAGAGCATGGCAGGAGAACCTGCTACGGCACGAAAGCAAACCACCAACACCTCCAAAAACATGGCAACTTGTTGCTGCTCCATCGTTGAATGCAATGAAAGAACAGGTGGAACTCCCGTGCACGCTTACGTGCTCACTTTGACCAATAAACAAGAGCCTCTTCTTATATCTTTGTCTGCCCAAAGAAAGCTCTACCCCAGTCGCTCCATATCATTAGCTCATGTAACTGCATCAAGGACAGTTTGGAGCCAATGAAAACTTGCGCTGTGGATGCAAACTGAGGCAAATCAAGGTGATCGAATCATCAGCCTTATACTGAAACAATGACTCAACAGGGCACCGCTCTTTTATACTCAGTGGTAAATATGAGTTCCTATACATGACAGGGAACGTGTCTTATTCTCATTCAGTAAAAAAAAGGAGGCAGAGGGTGAGTGGAGTCTTTGTTTCTCATGGGGACTATTTAAAGATCACTAATTGAGGTGCAATAAATAGCAACCACAAGCTTTTCTCTGCGTTTCAGTACATTATTTACTAAGTGTTTTCTTTAATCTTCTGCGAACCTTTAAAAAAGTTACTCTTTGAGCTTAGGAACCAAAATGGTACCCTTCATAAAACTGTCATAAAAATGTATATAATTTTTCCTCCCCCTTTTTTCACAACAACTCCAGACCTAACCATAGTTATACAGTTTTCATTATGTTTTTGTATTTTTAATGTTTTTATGTCCTTTCTGTAATAGAAAAACACAAAATACACATTTAAAAAAATTATAATGTGCAAAGTGGAACATTTGATATGAAGTTGTTACAGACTTGAGTAGGTCAATAATTGATAGGAACATTGATTTTGAGGCAGTATTACTTTTAGAGTTATGAGCATTTTTTGGAAAAAAAATTGCTGGGCGGGGGTGGGTGTCTCTCATAAAACCTGTTTTCCATGTATTTTGAAGGTAGAGGCTTATATTTATTAGGTGCTTATGGGAAAACCACTAAAAGAGAAGGCTTTCTCTCGATCAAGAAAAAAAAACCAAAGTTAATTTTGGCTTTTGTTATTCGAATTTAGTAACTTACAATAAAAAAAAATTCTCGTCAAAGTTCATACAATTAGGCTTTAAACTGGATGAGATAGAGAGTTTAAAGCACTGTACATGTTTGGACCCTAAAGGTGTCCTGAGGGTTGCTGTGATGCAGTTGTACACAGATAATTTACTACTAGTTCTAGAGGCCATCTTTATTGGCTTCCTGACATTGCATGCAGGCACGTACACGAGGTAATGAAGTGCATCGGGTGCTTCAACACAGTGGAACTTTGGCCTAATCCTGCAGGGTCTCTCCATGCAGGGGAGCTATAAAAAGGGGGTGAAACCACATGCTTTAGCTCGTTTATGAGCACCCGAAAATGGGTCAGACTTGCACTACAATGGAGTCCCACTGGCTGCTGACCCGGAGCTGTATATTACAATCCGGATGATAAATTATAGAACAGCAATTGTAATTTCAGTGTTTCTTTGCTAAAAAAAAATATACTATGAAGTAGTTTCTTTAGGTCACGTCCCTTTAAGACATGGCCTGGAGGAATTTAGACTTGTCAAATGGAACAACATTATACTCTTAAAATGATTCTGACAATGTCTTCAGGATCAGTTATTGCAGAATATAAGCATATTTCAAGTTTGTTCAGCATACTTCAAAAAACAGAGGAATCTGATGTATTTCAGAATTTGGCCGTATCCGATAGAAAGGGGTTAATATCATGAGTTGCCCAACAGGTAACAATTGTCACCCCCCTGATTCATGCTAAGCATGTCCAAGACTACCAGAAAGAAGTGAGAATTTTTTTCCCCGACAAAACCATGATCACTGAAATTGAGTTTTCTCCGATTTGAGGTACAATGGAGATCTTTGGTCATAGCAACTGTCATCCTCTATATAGAAAGGTCATCTTGGACTTAAATTGAAGCTTATATTGTGTATATTTTAGGCAGTGATATGCATAATAAAATGCTTGAAAATGATCACTTTTGTTGCCAATTACATTATTTCACCAGAAGCTTTTCCCTAAAAGGGTGTTTTTTGGCCCCTGAGACCAAAGGGGCCGAGTTGGAGGTGGTCATTTTCAACTCGTGATGGCCCAAGGTATATGATAACAGGATATAATAGTGAAAAAAAGGTATCAAAAACGTCCTGAGGAGTGGACCTGGCTCCCGGCCTATATGTCTTTATATGATAAATACCGTAATCGTCGTCCCTCACAGTTTTGGGGTGCTTTCACGTGCCCGGTAGACTCGGTGTGGTTCAGGCAGTGAATCTGCAACATTGTTGCATTTTAATTTAGTTCAGTCTGCTTACACACATGCTATTTGCCAAGCGCACCAAACTTTCTGAACGTCACGTAGGCAAAACGGTCGGTCACCTATTGGACAGAATACTTCAGCCTCCATAGACTTCTGTCAGAAAAAATGATTTTCCAAAGGAAATCCTAACAAAAACACCCCAGAAACATAATTAAGAATAATTCAAAATGACCCATAAACACTGTGCGTGATATCTATGTCTGCAGAACAGATCGAGGAGCACTGGGTGTGTTTGTGTGTGTGCCGCTGCCCTGTCACTGATATTTGGTTTTTCTTTCCATGTTTTCCTAAGGAAATTCTAAAGCAAACCCCCCAGACACATCATTAATACTAATTCAAAATAAACCATTATCACACGATCCTACAACTTTCTCTAATGCACTGCATAAACACAGCTGATGCCAGTCCGTCTCACACTTGTCAGCGCTCAGAGGCGTCATGTCACTGGTAACTTACCGGTAAGGATGTATCATGTGTGAAGATGTGAATGTATGAGCAGGTGAAACATGAAGCAGTCAGTTGTGCAGTCATGGCTGACTATGTGAACAGTTTGAGGAAGAGAAAGAAGTGACATGAATGATGCGGAAGTAATACGGAAGAGAGTGAGGAAATGTTTGTGATGTGTTTGTGTGCTGACAAAGCAGGTCTGAAAATGGATGGATGGATGTTTGGATATTTGTGTGTGTGCTGCCTGCTGGAGTGCTGGATTGTGTATGTGCGTGCCTGTTGTCGTGACGACAGTGTGTGTGTGTGTGTGTTTGTGTCACCGATGAAGTTGCTCAGTTAGACTTGCGCTTCAACGTAAGGTCCTATATCTGGTCCTGTTTGCGTTCTCACATGATTAAAGACCGCACCATGCTTTGCTTGAGCCGAACGGAAACCCACATTTTTCATAGGACCAGAGTTTGCTTGATTGCTCCGCACCAGAGTTCGAGTGATCTGTCACATATCGCAAAAAGGCCGGACTATCCGAGGAAGCGAAGCATGGTGCGAAGCAAAGAAGTATGTGTGAAAGCACCCTTAATGTTCAGATAACATATTATTAACTAAATCTATCGACATTAGTGACCTTTTAAATCCTTCACTATCCAACCTGAGAGTTTGACTAGCCAAACCATCCTGAGCAGAATACAGGATTAGAAACTGTTCTTGTTCTTCTGTAACATTTAGTTTTCTTTGTTTTTTTAGGGCAATCAAAGCATTCCAGGATGTGCTTTACATTGACCCAGGTTTCTCACGGGCAAAAGAGATTCACCTGAGACTGGGGCTCATGTTCAAAGTCAACACCGACTACGAGTCGAGCATGAAGGTAAACGCAGATTATGGAAGCTGTGATAATGTGGCTTAATGTGTCCTATGGGATTACCTGGAGGCTGTGTCTTAGCAGAGATGGTTGCTGTCTAATTGGAATTTAAGGCACATTTATTGTATAGCGTATTTCATACACAAGGCAACTCAATGTGCTTTACATGATAAAAAAGTGCAACAGAGAACATTCAACAACTTAAAAATCAATAAGAACATTAAAATCAGCAGCAAAAACATTTCAAATCAACAAACATCATCAACAACATGACCAAAAATCTCCCTCTCAATCATACTCAGTAGGGAAAAAAAGTGCCTTTAACTTTGATTTTAAAAATGTTATATTATATGCTGACTTCAGCTCTGCTGGCAGTTTGTTCCACTTTTTTTTGCAGCATCACCATGTTTACTGTGAGCTCTGGGCTCCACTATCTGACCTGTGTTCATAGATCTGAGGGACCTGCTGAGTTCAAAGCTGACTAACATGTTACTGATGTATTTTCACAGATTTATACACCAGCAGCAAAACTTGAAAGTCTATTCTGAGGCTGGCTGGGAGCCAGTGTAAAGACTTTAAAACTGTAGTAATGTGTTCTGACCTCTTTGTTCTGGTTCAGATTCGTTCTGAATCAGCTGTAGATGTTTGATGCTCTTTTGGGGATTCCTGTCAGAAGACCATTACAATAGTCCAGTCTGCTGGAGATAAAAGCATGGACCAGTTTCTCCTGATCTTTCTGAGTCATTAAACCTTTCACTCTGGAGATGTTCTTTAGGTGGTAGAAGATGTTTTTGTGATAGATTTGATCTGACTGCTGAATGTCATATCTGAGTCAATCAGAACATCAAAGTTTTTGACTTGGACTTTAGCTTTTAAAGATTGAGACTCAACATCCTTGCTGACAGCAGTCCTCTTTTCCTTGTTACCAAAGATAATCATCTCCATCTCTTCATGATTTAGTTGAAGGAAGTTTTCAGTCATCCAGCAGTTTACCTTTTCTAAGCAGTTGAAGGTTGGCAGTTCAAACTCAAGATGTCCCTGTCATTGATTGAGTGGACAAATTATGGATCGGGTGTCTTATTTTTCTGCAGCTTCCTGAAACCCGGAGCTCACGCTGTGCAGACTGTACAACTCTATGGTTTGTCTGAGAATGCAGCATCCAATTAGATCCTTCCATTGGAATTTGATCCCAATCATTGTCAATCAATTATTATATAATTATATGATGAATGACGAGAAATAAAGTATAAGCAGTTTGTTTGGCGTTCAGGGACGGAATATGAATTATTAAAATTCTTTTGGATGTGTGGATGATGACTGTTTAAAATGTGAGAAACTGTTGTGATGTCTGATCCACTTTTGGCTTTGTTTGGATTCTCAAGAGAAGTGAAATGTAATAATATATTCAGTGCAGAAAAAGTGACTGATGCTACAGAATAAGAGTAATTGTCTTGCTTTATCAGTCAGCGTTCCGCTGTTTTTTTCTTTCAGTATCTGTAAAACTCTAATGACAAAGACAATAGTCATTAGAGTTTGATTAGAAGATGCTTTAGTGCTTAGATGTATTGAAATGAGGCTTTACACTGATCGGATCAGCCTATATTTAGCATTTTATGCAATTATTGTGATCGGTCTTAATTAGCTGATCCGATCATTGATGTCATTGTCGTGATTCCTGTAGATGCTCCCATTGCGTTGTTTCATCCGTCTCATTTACAACAGAGTTGCACGGCTCTACAGTATTTCACTTGCATTTGTGCACATAGGGGAGAACCATTGCACAAACTACAAAAATGTCGCTCGTTTGGAGCGTAGCAGTTTGTTACCTGATTTATACAAATAGGGGCGGATTCACTAAGACCTGAAATAAGGGGTCGTAAGCCAGGTGCGTCCCTAAATCCCTTGGTGGCGCTGTTTCCTCACCTGCTCTGAGCAATTCACTAACATTGCGATGCAAATGTTGAGAGCGCCATATTTAAAATAAAATTTTGCTCATTTAACGTGGAGAGGTGAGTGCATAGAAGCACAAAATGACATTTGAAGAAGTTCAATTGGAGGCAGGTGAACTTCTGTCTGCTGCACAAACATGTAATAATGTAGTGTTTTTTTGATAAACTTTAAAACCTAATTTTATTTTTTTCCCCCTAATTTAATGTGAGTCTACTACACTTGAGGATGATCTATTGAGAATCATCCAGCAGGTCTGACCTCCTGAGTAGGGCTTTGTCCGAACATTGTGCCATAGCTGATTCGCCTGATTTTGCCATCAACGCGACACAAGAGTTTGACGGTCAAAACATGGAGAGAAAGGCAACATCCATGGATCTTCGTGCACAGCATCCTCTGCACCGCAGCCACACCGGACTCCAGCTGTTTTTCTCCATCACACACATTTTACTCCGAGTTTTCTTTCAGTGGCTGTTAATATTGACTATTTTATTTAAATTATTTTCCTATACTAGAAAGGTTAACTGGCGCCTTTTTCATCTCCGCTGTGTTTTGTGTCAACATTTACTGCAACATTTTCCTGCGCAGAAGCAGTCACCACTAACAGTTCCAGATTTGATGAATCTCATTGCGTCCACTGTATTAATTTATTTGCATTTCCTCCTCCCATTTTTTTGCGGCCCTTATGAGATCCGCCTACTTTACATTTTCATCAGAGGGAAACGCGCAAGATGGATTGTGGGCGCATTGTTACACGCAATCCTGATTCCCTGGGGTTTGTACCCCTTATTAGTGTGTGGAGTTACGTTTGCACACGTTTTAATACCCTTAAACCTTTAGTGAATCGGCACCATAATGTATGACATCAAAGAATCAGAAATGTCTTCTTTGGGGTCACGGTTAATTCGTTTCTACGCTTTTAAGAACAACTGGCTCAGAATTGTTAATTTTGTCAAACATTCATTGACCGATATCTTGATGTGAACATATTCTAACTTACCAAATGATTTGAAACATTTAGATGGATAGATAGATACTTTATTTTGACTGTAATTTCCAGTCTAATTTGATGCTGTGGTGGACCTGAATTCAGTTTGACTCACTTGTCCTCAAGATTAGAATATACTACAAATAAACTATAAATTGCAAACTGATTTTTTTTATTCCAGTGCATCTGATCTAGTTGGTAACTGATAATGAATCCAGTCCACATGAGTTTTCCCGCTGTGCGTTGGTTTTCTACTGCAGTGACAGCGTTGAGAATAGGAGGTGAGATAGAAGGAAGCACGGGAGCCTGAGGCTAGTGTGTGTGTTTCAGATCAGAGGTATTGTGTGTCATGTGTGTGCGCTCTCCTGCAGCTGTCTGCTGAATAGTAATCACTAGGATGACACTCGGATAGGAGGAGGAGGGAGCTGCAGTGTCAGTGAAGCTGTACGATCCAGCGTGAAACACAGACGAGCACAGGATGCTGTAGGAAGCTACGGCGAGGTAACGCTTTGACTCGCTTTCTGAAATTCAGGCTGAAGGTTGAAGCTGTGATGATGATGATGATGATGATGATGCTCTGCAGAAGTCAAGCTTTCACTTTGAGGTCTTACTGGCTGATACTGTATGTGTGGTGTTTGTGTGAAGTCTGATTGTGATTTTACAGTCAGTGAATGTTAGTGTTTTCTGTTTAAACGGCTGAGCCATCAGAGGTACACTGTGTTCTGACTTGGGTGAAATGCAGGGTCACCCATGTGCATATATATGGATGCAGATGTTTAGGGATTTAATGCAGGAGCAGGTACTTGGTTTTGGTTCTTCTGCTGTACACATGATGTTAGTGGAGTAGAACAGGAGCAAGGAGGTAGAGGAGGAACATTCTGTGACAGGAAATAGTTGCCACGCCTCGCTCTTTGGGATAGATGACAGATAGTGGAATAGGATGCCAATAATAACTTAGCATATATATATATCATGTTTTTCTGGCATTTTTGGCTTTTCTGGCATCCTCAAAGTGTAGGGGTATAATTCCGTTATGTTCCACACTGTCGTTCCTGTATATCGGCTGCTTTCCACAAAACTTTTTTTTTTTTTTTTAACACAATCTACTCTTAATTCTCGGCTATATTTAGTGGTTTAGTATTTAATTGGCTTGGTTTGCTTTCAAGTGTGCATCTTTTCTTATAGGCAAGGTAAGGCAAAATTATTTCACATTTGATGCTGACTTCAGCTGTGCTGCAGTTTGTTCCACTTCCTCGCAGCATAACAACTAAAAGCAGTATCACCATGTTTGCTGTGAACTCTGGGCTCCACTATCTGACCTGTCCATAGATCTGAGAGACCTGATAGGGACAGGTCAGATAGTGGCTGAGAAATATGCCAATCAAATGGCTCAGCTGAGCTTGCTCCTCCTCACAGCTCCACGTCTGCATATAATCAGTTCATTGACAGCTTTTTATGATACGTTTTTTGCTGCCTTCAGATCTGTCAGCTCAATTTTTACCAGGAAGAAACCAGTAAACAAAAGGTTTGGATGCTTTATGCTTGTTAATTATTTTCATTTAATAAAATCTGGCTACGATATTATAATTTTCCGTATTTTGTTTGCCATTTCCATGATCTCATACAGTATGTACCACATTTTATTTAAACGCATACAAAGCTCCACTCACAGCTTGGTTAGAAACCACCATGCATTCATAGGGACATGAAACAGGGTGTCTTAAAGATGCAAGCAAACACAGCAGTGAGTGCGACGGGCTTGTCTGGAAAGGAAACGCACAAACTTGTTTGTGGAATCACAGAGCGGCTGTATTTCAATCCATCTAAGCACTAAAGCATTTTCTGATCAGAGTTTAAGACGTAAGTGTAATTCATGTATGTGTCACGTCAACACTGTAGTTACGTGTAGCCCTCCGTTTACTCGGACACTCTACACAGAAGACAGACGTGTGGTTGCACATCAGCAGTAGAATCTGGTTTCAGAGTCTGTCAGCGCACGTTTCACAGGGATCCTCTTATTTCATCAAGGCTTTTCTTAATCCGCGTAATAAAGATAATTACTTCGATGGGATCAAACCAGCGCGCACAATGAAATAAGAGCTCTGTGGGCATCTCCAAGAACACACTTGGAGAACAAATAAAGCAGAGAAGCTGTTCTTCATCAAGAACTTCAATGGACTTTGTGTTTTAATGAGAACATATTTAATTTGACCCTCTTCAGTGGTCCAGTCAGTTATAGGCCTGTACAATAACTGTACATTATTATTTTATGGATAAGTGGTTCGAGTTAATTATTTTTTTTAAAGTGGGGCAAAAGTATTTAGTCAGCCACCAATTGTGCAAGTTCTCCCACTTAAAAAGATGAGAGAGGCCTGTAATTTTCATCATAGGTATACCTCAACTATGAGAGACAAAATGAGAAAAAAATCCAGAAAATCACATTGTCGAATCATTTGCATATTAATTTATTTAGGATTTTTCCGTTTTCGGCCTTGGTTTTTTTTTATTTTCGGTTTGGGCCAAGAGTTTTGATTTCGGTGCATCCCTAATAAAATGGTGAGCCCAAACACCTCGCTCCATTTTGATGACGCGTTCCCACTTTGATGACGAATTTGATGCGGCACTGAGCTGGAGAAGCCGCGCCTCCAGGAAGTTCGCTGTTGTGATTGACATGTTAACAGACACACCCATGAAGGCGAGCATTTCAGCATCCTTCGCTCAGTGCTATGTATGCATTTTCTACAGTCTATGTATGTACCGGTGAATGCCCCGCCCCCACGCTTTGTCTCGTGTTTATAAAGCAGCATGAGCTCGGCTACGGAGTGGGTCTGGCCCTACGTCAATGTGCGAGGAGGAGGAAGTCAGTGTCCCGTCTAGACACGCCCACTCATGAATATGCATAAGTAGGATGCAAATCAGCCTGTTTGTGTAGAGTTGATCAGAAAGTGACTTCAGAGGCTAAAATTCTGGAAAACAGGAGAGTTTGGGAAAATAAACCTCAAATACTATGTTTTTGGAGTTCCTAGAAGAAATGGAGATGGGTGAAAAATAAAATGACATGGGACCTTTAAATCAACAGACCTCAGTAAATATGGAAGGTAACTAGAGTTATTAAATTGATATGTTTTTTGGTAGTGATTGATCTGATTGACCTGTTGTTTGGTATGAGAGACTGAGATGTCTACAGAAGTGAAATGTTGCCGACGGTTCCTTAAAAGCACCACAGCTTAGAGGAATGGAGGTGAAATCTATTTATATCCTGTTCTTTATCTTCATTCATAACAAACTGCTTCTCTCTCTCTCTGCAGCATTTTCATCTGGCTTTGATCGACTCCACTCTCTGCACTTTGTCCAAAGCTGAAAGTGAGTATTTTTTACTGGTTTTCTGATGTATCAGCCCATTTTATGTCCCCAGTTCGGACTGTACCTGCAGGTTAACATAGGACAGATTATATCGTATGTTAGAAATCACATACTCAAAACATCATATTAGAATAGCAACATGTTAAATTCATTAGAACAGGGGTGACTAACTCATTTTTAGTTCAGAGGTCAAATACGAAGCAGTTCATCCTAAGTGTGCCACAGATTATAGGTGTGAAAATTACCATAGTATTTTAATCATTATTGTCTATTGTCATCTAGTTTGCACTTCCACATATAAATACATGATAAAATATTTAAGGCACTGATAATATCAATTAGTTTGATTTTATGGCCAATTTTTTATGTCATTTGGGGACATTTTGTAAAATAATTTTAAAGAAAATTGCAGGATTTTGGAAAAATTGAGAGTTCTTTTAACAATTTCTGATTAAAAATGACCTGTGATATAAGCATAGGCCTGCACAATTAGTTGAATTTTTGTTGTGATCACGATTTTGGCCACCACGATTAAATTAACCTGATTGTTGGTGATTTTTAGTTTTAAAATGTGGGCTCTGCTGCATATCTAATCAGGCACTTTTTAACCCCAGTAGTCAGCCAACCACTAGGAGGTGAACACATGATTAAAGCTCCGTTACTTTATCTCAATAAAAAGCGAGTGAGACTTTCTGTCACTCATAATTGCGTCGCTTAACTTTGCATCATTTACATTGATTTTGGATGATATCTAGTCACCAGAGTCACTGAAGTCGCATTCGGTGTGAACGCACCTTAATGTTCTTGCCTTTTCTTTATAGGCTGAAATAGTTTTTAAGCAGTTGCCCGTTTTTTTCTTTTTAGTAATTGTAATTCTTGTTTAGAGCTTTTAATTTGCACTCTAAACTGTTCACATATTGTTTGTTAAAAGGTATTTCATTAAAAAAAGACAGGCATGATAACTGTGATTAATAATCGTGATTACAATATTGATCCAAATAATTGCGATTATCATTTTGGTCATAATCGTGCAGGCCTGCATAAGCGTGAGGGCCCTGCTAATATTGTGGAGTTTTATTGAATTTGTGTATCATTTTGGAGATATTAGTTGGTAAGTTACACAATTATTCATGGTTTCTCTGACTTTTTTGCTTTATTCTGTGGACCGGATTGGATGCTTTAAAGGGCTGGATTTGGCCCCCTGTCCTTGAGTTTGACACACATGCATAAGAAGATTTAGAGCCTGAAACTTCAACTTCTAACACTTGCACGTCTTTAAAATCACCACGCTGCGTTTCAAGGTTAATTGCATGTTCTTTTGTTGACTGCAGATTGAATCTTGTCAGGTAGGTCGACCAAACTGTGCGGTGGGTTAAACCTGGGGAGGGGATTCAAACCCACGCTCATAGTAACCACTCGTTGCTTGCTGTAAAGGTGCAGCTATCGTCCTCTGTGTTAGTCTGCTCTGACACTTCCTGTGATTGTCGTTGCCTTGGAAACAGCCCAAGGAGAGAAACGTGCAGGACACACAATGTATGTTTCCTAGTGCGTGCACGCAGGAGACGACGCCTCCGCCCATCTGTGCTCTGCTCTGTGCTGCACTGTTTGCTCTGCTAAATCCTGATTCCTCTCTGCTCTGCCTTTCCCCACAGTTCAGTTCCACATCGCTCATTTGTATGAGATCCAGGTAAGAACTTCACACATAAAATATTCTTTAAAACAATGCCTTTTAGCCTGAATTTCAAGCAAGTTTGTTCTCTGTGACTCCGTTAGAGCATAGGTTTCCAAGCATCTGTGGCAATTCTCAAAAATCTAACCCTGTGTTTCTCAAATGGGGGTACGTGTACGCAATGACACTACAGGGGGTGCTTGAGATGGAGTGAATAGTTAACACACAAAAGCATTAAAAACATGGGATTTAATACTGTTTATTTTTAGCTAAAAATAATAATCATAATTAGGGACGTGCAATCTGACAATATGGAATCGTGAAGGTTTAAATTGTGATGACGATCTGCCAAATCACGGAGATCGTAGAACCTTCCGTTTACACTCCTCTCACGTGACCCCTCCAGGCTATAATAAAGGAGCCACATAGCCATTAATAATATGGTCGTTTTGTTCCATGTCAACTTTTTTGTTTAATGGTAATTGTACTTGGAACAAGGTTTTTGAAAAGTACCTTGACGTAAATAATTTTGTATTCTATTTTTCCCCATTTAGGGCGATGATTTTAAATAGCTAAATTGATTTGTTTTACTGGTAAATAACTTGCGAAACAGTCTTATAGTCTGAATGAAAAAATTGTGATTAAAATTGTGATCGTGATTTTACGAATGCGAAATTCTGATATATTTTTTTCCATATTGCCCACCACTAATCTTAATGATGATGATGATGGAAATAATCTTGACGAGAACATGAACTGAAAATCCAAGGGGTGTGGCGGGAAATTACCGGAAACGATAAAAACTATACAAGTAATTCTATTTATGAGGAAATAAATACTGTTTCATTCCACTTGTATCGCTCGTTCATTCCATCATTATGCTCTATAGTGGTTTTTTCATAGAATTCTGAGCAAAATGCAAATTGTCATGGTGGAGAATGAAAAATAGAAACTAGAATATAAATAGACCAGCAATATGAAGAATACCACAAATTACACATTGGCCCATGTAAGACTACACATTGTGAGGGTCAAGACTTTGATTCCCTTAGATTTTTAGCTTTGACAAACAGAAAAACAAAATAGGGAAAAAGCCTTCCACGTTTCCACTGCTGGCATTGGCTCTACTCTGTCTTTGCACGTTTCCACTGGTAAAAGGTACCTCCTCTGTGGTACCTGGTGGTGCTTTTTTAGTACCTACTTTGTTGAGGTTCAAAAAAATTCAGCCCTGGTCTGAAAATGTGACAAAGACATAAATCAGACAATGATTGGTCAGAGAATCATAACAGCATAGAGTCATCAACTCACACACAGAGAGGAAACATTTGGCCACCATTGGATTTTGTTGGCGATCTTGTGAGGATGGCAGCAAAAAAGTGCAATCCATGGAGTCTGGCAGTTTCACGTGTCAGGTTGGTGCTCAATGGAAATGCTCTGGAAAAACCACATCGGGTTCCAAAAGCAAGGAGTGCGGAGCAATGCAGAGCCGATACCGCCAATGGAAACCTGCCATTAGTGTGGAGAGCGATTTAAGACTCAGTCTCTACATTGTAACTTCCATTACATTGTTTAGTTTTTTAATGTGCAGGAGTAGGGGGTTAAATGTCTGAAGGGGTACAGGACTCTGAACCATTTAGGAATCACTGCTCTAGCCTTTTGAATCTCATTCAGTTTTATCAGAGTTGACCATCAAGTCAAAACAGCCTCAGACTCTCATTAGTGTGTCACTGTTTACCCAGAAGTGTTTGTATTGTGTGCAGACAGGAAGAAATCAGGACCAGACACACACACACACCTACGCACCCACCTACACAATCACACATGGGCCAAGGTCAAATAGGTCTTTGACTTAAAACAAACTGCAGGTCCACAACAGGCCAGATGGCTCAGGTTTCTCCTAAAACACATACACACACACACACACACACACACACACTTAGAGCTGCAGACGTGTTGAGTCTGACCTGTCTTCTTCTTCAGTGCTGCTGACCCTTCCCTCCCCCCCCGTGTGTGTGTGTGTGTGTGTGTGTGTGTGTGTGTGTGTGTGTGTGTGTTCTGTCTTTATAAGTGTGACGAGCTCTTTGCACTCTTTGTGTCTGTCTGGTCCGAGTCGTAAAACTCAAAGCTCTCGTGTCTCGTTCTGTTCAGAGGAAGTTCAGAGCAGCGAAGGAGGCATATGAGCAGCTGCTGCTCACAGAGAATCTCCCTCCACAGGTGAAGGCCACCACTCTGCAACAACTCGGTAAGACCCAATTAACTGAAAAATAATCTTGAAATGTACCAAGTTCCTTTTTAGGCTTTTTTTTTTTTTTTTTTGACAATTTCACCACAAACTAACAGTTCTATTGCTCAATAAAATACTACTTTTTCCTGTAATTTATTGAAACAGGATTATTATATGCTGTAGAGGCCTTTTATCACACTTAAAGTGGTGTGAAAAAGTGTTTGCCCCCTTCCTGATTTCTTACTTTTTTGCATGTTTTCCCACATGCAAGATCATCAAACAAAAGTAAACATTAGTCAAAGATAACACAAGTAAACACAAAATGCAGTTTTTAAATAGACATCATGCAGAGATCCAACGATATTCAGGAACAAATGAGAAAAAAATTAAATTGAAATCTATCAGTCTTGAAAAGTTTATAAAGCAGGAGTGGGCAAACTTTTTAGCTCAGGGGCCACATGGACTTTTAAAAATTGACAGACAGGCTGGGCCAGAACCCGATGCATGCATACATTCTTCTTCTTCTTCTTGTTTAAAGTTCAAATTTATAAAACTTCATAACAAATCAACCATATGTGTTACAGATTTGCAACTTTCACCCAAATTCTAAAGAAACGTTTGTACTTTTAAGTAGAGACAGGCCTGTTAGTAGAGCAGTGCTTCTCAAAGTGTTTGGTGGAGAATGGAGACAAGACAGGTTGAAATTTTCAATTTCATGCTAATCTTCTTAAAACCCTTTCTTCTTCAACAATAAAGATCATTACTAGGCAAGAAAATTTAGACGCCTAAAATGTATCAGAAATGAAAAGAGCATTCAGTTAAAGACTGCAATAGATATGCGACCGGGAACAAAATGTAACGTGGAACTAAAGTGCAGACATGATGGTTTATGTCGGCATGTGAAGTCGAGCGGAACCAGAAACAAACTTTTAATCGTTGATTTAAAACATTTATTTCCTTTTTTGTTTTCTAAAGCTTTTTGGCACAGATTGCAAACAGTGTTGTCGTTTCCTGTATATTTTGACTGCTGTACTTTTACATTTGTTTTTTTTATGCAGGTAATTAGTTTCATTTAGTTTTTCAGTTTTGATTTATTCATGAAATATATTTGCATTATGAAACATAGTGTTACTTGTTCCCTGTTAGGTCATTTCATACTTGCACTGAATTTGAGTTTTCTATTGCATTTTTTTTTTAATTCAGAAAGTGAGTTTAATTTAGTCTTTGATTTATTATGAAATATTATATTACATTTTAACATGTGTTATTTGTCAGGATTTTTTGGGGGCAATGGCACAGATGGGGGTTGAAAGCTCACATAACACACACTATATGTATGTGTGTATATATATATATATATATATATATATATATATATATATATATATATATATATATATATATATTAGAGGCGGGAGAAAAAATTGATTGTTAGATGCATCGAGATTCGGAGGTGGACGATTCAGAATCGATTCTTTAATTTCCAGTAATCGTAAATCTAAATTTTAGAGGCCATTTAAAAGGCTGAACAAAAAGACCACGGAACTGTGGCAGCAGCGCGTTTCCAGAGGGACACTTTAAAGAGAGCACCACAACAAGGAAGCATGGACGTGCGGGTGTTAAGACCCGCCCCGGCAGCTTAAAATCTGATGTTTCTTTAATGTCCACGGTGGAAATGAACTGGACAAGAGCCACGCTGTATGTAAGCTCTGTTACACTAAAATTAAGTACTTTGGGAACATAATGAACATGGGAAGCCCTATAGCGTGCTTCTTCTATTAGTGTAATAAAGGATAATGAATGGTAATGTATCTCTTTTTTTCTAACTACAAATAATATATATATATGTATACAGTGCGTGGACACAGTGAATGTAACAGATATTTTGTGAATAAAACATGCATCAAAATACATTAATAATCGATTTAGAATCGAATCGAAGCCCCTTGAATCGTAATCGAATTGTGAGGTGCCTAAAGATTCCCACTCCAGTATATATATATATATATATATATATAAGGCATACAGCCTTTGACCGGACTTCAGTGGAAAAGTATTTACTTGTCCATTCATTATTAAACACTCGGCACTCACTGTCGACTCTTTTGTTTTCTTTGAGCCACTCATTGTTGTAGATATGTATAAAAGGCTTTGTCAGCACCGCGGATTTGCTCCGTCAATCTCGCTGCCTTGCAAGATCCCGCAATAAAACAACAACAAACAGCTTACTTTGATTAACCGACGTAGAAGAACTGTTTGTCTGGCCAGCTATCCAATTTTTCTGCTTCTACCATGAGTAAATTCTTCTTCTGCTGCTGCTTCTTCTTCGTGGGTTTGCTATGGTGTCGACTAATTTAACTCTGCTTTCTTCCTCATCTTACATTTTCTGTACATACCTAGTAGGATGCCAGGCATTACAGGACAAAGTCAAATGAATGCAGTCATAATTATGATATTGTAATGGATTGGGCCTAATGTTCCACATGTAGTTTATTGAACAGGTATTGTGGTTTCCCATGGCCTTGAAGGCATCATTGTTACATGCAGCTTTCTCTGCCAATGTTCATCTTTGTTTACATGTGTTCTGCGTGGTGATTCGCTGGGAGGCTTGAAAAAGGGTGGGCGTAAGCGGAGAATGGAAGAAAGAGAGTTTTGTTTGTGTTTTAAGTGTTTATTTTGGCTTTGGTGGGCCGGATTAAAAAGATCAAAGGGCCGGATGTAGTCCACGGGCCGTAGTTATCCCACCTATGTTATAAAGCTGTTTCTAAAGCTTTGGGACTCCAGTGGTGAACTTTCTCAGGAGTAGCCAGCCGACCACAATTACCCCAAGATCGCAGCGACGACTAATCCAAGAGGTGACAAAAGACCCCACAACAACGTCTAAAGAAATGCAGGCATCACTTGCCTCAGTTAAGGTCAGTGTTCATGACTCCACCATAAGAAAGAGACTGGGCAAAGATGGCCTGCATGGCAGAGTTTCAAGACGAAAACCACTGCTAAGCAAAAAGAACATTAAGGCTCATCTCATTTTTGCCAGGAGACATTTTGATGATCCCCAAGACTTATGGGAAAATATTTTGTGGACTGACGAGACAAAAGTTTTAACTTTTTGGAAGGTCTGTGTCCCATTACATCTGGCGTAAAAGTAACACCGCATTTCAGATTAAAAATATAATACCAACAGTAATATATGGTGGTGGTAGTGTGATGGTCTGGGGCTGTTTTGCTGCTTCGGGACCTGGAAGACTTGCTGTGATAAATGGAAGCATGAATTCTGCTGTCTACCAAAAAATCCTGAAGAAGAATATCCGGCCATCTGTTCGTGACCTAAAGCTGAAGCCGACTTGAGTTCTACAGCAGGACAGTGATACAAAACAAATCTACTACAGAATGGAAGAAGAAAAACAAAATGAAGACTTGGGAGTGGCCTAGCCAAAGTCCTGACCTCAGTCCTATTGAGATGCTGTGGCATGATGTTAAAAAGGCGGTTCATGCTTGAAAACCCTCCATTGTGGCTGAATTACAACAATTCTGCAAAGATGAGTAGGCCAAAATTCCTCCACAGCTTTCTAAAAGACTCATTGCAAGTTATCGCAAACGCTCGATTGCAGTAGTTGCTGCTAAGGGTGGCCCAACCAGTTATAAGGTTTAGGGGGCAAACACTTTTTCACACAGGGCCATGTACAGGTATGTCCAGAAGCATAGGCAGCGTGCGGAATCGCCTACCACTCTCTATCTGGCCGCCTTCTACTCTTAAAGATGCTCATAAATGATTCCTTACCTCTTAGCACCGAAATAATATCTGTATTATTACGTATCTGTAAAAGTCAGGTTTTTCTAATTGCTCTGTCTGCTAGCGCATAGCATCTCTTCTTCACTGTGCAGAATAGCTGCATCCGAACCGAACACTGGGTTACCAGCGACCTCTGCTGGTTGAAACAAATATCTGGCGGCTGCAACTGAAGGAAAACAATCATTCTCTAAAGAATTCCCCAATAATATAAAAAATCATAACATTCACAACAATACTGAATTTAACTACATTAAATAAACATTATCTTTAAAAAAAGATTCAACAGTGAAAAGAATAGCTGGTAAGAATAATTCACAGACCAAATTTGAAAAAAGTAGATTTTGAAGGGGTTTTTGATTCTTCTCTATGAAACGGAATTGTTTTTTTTTTTTTATAAAAAAAAAAACATTCAATATCATCATGAATCATGAATTAAAAGTCCTGTGTCCAGGGTACTGGGTTACGCAAATCACAAATGTAAGGGTATATGTAAGATATATTATGAATATTAATGTGCTTGTGTTAGATATATTATCTATCTACAGGTGAAACCCAAAGCCATAAACAAGAGTTATTTAATGTTTAAGCAATCACTCTAAAAGGCAACACCTGAGCAACTAGAAACACCCATCAGTCACATGTTCAAATGAAAAGTGGGTGGGTTCAAAACAAAAGGTGCTCTGTCCTGAGTTGTTTAACACATCTAGAAGTAAATACCATGAAATAAAAGCTGGAATTCTGAACGTTTGTCTTATATTCATGTTTTGATCTGAAACCCAAATGTCCAAGGAATTGACCTTGCCATTCGATATTTTTGGAGAGGACTGTACACACCCACTCCTCATACAGAGACGCACACACACACGCGGCTAGAGCAGTTTACAGCAACATGTTTGGGCTTTGGGGGAAAGTAGCAAGTCTTTCCAAATCACAAGGCTCAAGACCAAGTGAAGTCACAAGTCACTGATGTTAAAGGCCAAGTCTAGTCTAAAGACATCAAATGTTTGACTTGAGTCTGACTCAAGTCCACACGTCTGGGTGATACTGGCCACGTTTACATGGGAGCTTTAATTCCTCTTTAATTAAGAATAAAAGTTAAATCCTCTTTGAACTGACCTTGTGAAGGTTTCCTAATGCAAATATAATTCCGAATTAAACTTAAATCCGAATTCGGTGCCTGGTTTGTTCCGATTTTAATTCTGAAATAAATGATTCCTCTTTCTTGTAAACACTTATTCCGCTTTAAGTTAATTCAAGACGTTCTGTGAGTGCGTGACTTGCAAGGATGACACGCTAGTGATGACACAGTCTAGAATGGCCGCACGGACTCCAATCGACACTATTTATTTAATCAGAGCCCAAAATAACATGGATATAAAGAAAAGAGTGGATGGACGGAAGAATAAACATGCGGAAATTCACACGGACACAGACTTATTACACACACTGACCTCAGCAAACGGAACAGGCTTCCTTGGGGCATGAAGCACCCGAGCTTCATTAATGACGCGCGGATCATTATGAAATTCATTTTTCATTCAACGTCCTGTATGGTGGAGGTAGAGCAGCTGTTACATCAACCTCTGGCTTTGATTGACTAAAGTACGGACTTCTATCTCCCTTCTCCACTGCTCTATCTCTCTTCAACCAAAGTGAAACCATATGTTATTGTCAAGCAGCTGCTTCAAAACTACAATCAACTCTTCCTGTCCTATGAGAGCCTTCCCAACCCCCGGACCTAAAGTGAAATTGAATAAATAAACCTTTTTTTTTTTTCCATGTAAGCCTCAATTCAAAATGACTAATTCCATGTAAACACGAAGCAGAACGCTTTGATTCTGAATAATTTAATTTGGAATGACTAATTCCTAATTAAAAAAAACATCATGTAACCATGGCCACTGTGAGGTTTTGGTGAGGTGTGTATTGGTGTGTTCAATCCAAAGAGCTCACACACACTTACTGTGTTCCGCAGGCTGGATGCATCACACGGTGGAGCCACAGGCAGACAAAGGCTCCAAGGACGGCTATGCCATCCAGTGTCTGCAGAAAGCTGTAGAGATCGACCCAAACTCAGGCCAGTCCTGGTACTACCTCGGCAGGTAAAACATCACTCTGTGTGCGTGTGCGTTATCATGAACGCCAGCCTGATTATTTCTCATCACTGTTGTAGACTGAAGTTAATGGTTTTTATATATAGATTTTATTTATGGGTCTAAAACTTTCAGTTTAACTCCATGTAAAACTAAAGAGTAAAAAAAAATAAAATCACCTGTCCCTTCTTTTAATTTGAAATTTGAATTTTTTAAATGTATTTTGGCAGTCTTAAGAAAACCAAAAAGCAGCACAACATTTCAAAATCATACGTTTAATTATTTGAAAATCAATAAAAATGTAAACGAAATAACAGAAACAAATTGCATAAATATATGAATAACCCTTGGAAATGAATTGCAATATTACTTACCGTGGCTCAGGTGGTTGTGGGTCGTCTTCTGATCGAGAGGTTGGGGGTTCGATCCCAGTACCTGACTATGTGTCGAAGTGTCCTTGGGCAAGACACTGAACCCTAAGTTGCTCCCAGTGGTCGACTAGCGCCTTGCATGGCAGTCCTGTCCCACTGGTGTGTGAATGTGAGAGTGATTGGGTGAATGAGCTGATATGTAAAGCGCTTTGAGACTGCTTCAGTGTGGTGATAAAGCGCTATATAAAATCAAGTCCATTTACCATTTACAAAATAATGTAATGTTCTGTTATTTCGCTTTGTATTTAAGAAAGTTGTATTTGTTGTGAACATTTTATTTCTTGTCTTACTTTTTAAATTAATTACCGAAATAAATACGTTATTGTTTATTGTTAAATTTTTGGGGAAAACAATGTTTTATTTGACCTCAATTTAGATCTGAATACGCTGTTATGTGAAATTTTTTTAAAGCAGTGTTGCTTATTAGACCTTTATTAAAGTGATTCCTGTTTAAAAGATCATATGAGTTTATTTCATTTGATTCTTTAGTTTTTTTGTTGAATAAGTACAGGATGCATAAAGACAGCAAAATGTGTGGTTTCTCTCCAATAAATCAAGGAAGGTCTGCGTGCGTGTGTGGAACGAATATCTCCCTGACGGGGTGTCTGATGGAGCTGAAACTTTTTTAACAGCTTCCACATAGGCCGAATGTGTGCATGCATTATTTTGGACTTATTTGGTATTACAAAACGTTTTTTAATTTTATTTTGAAGTCACTGGGATAAGTGAGTGAGGGAGAGAGGCAGCAGCTGAAGAAGGTCCTTTTAAGGACAGAAACGTTGTGTTACCGGCTCGCTTTTTCTTCCTTTTGGTTGTTTTACTCCAATTGGGGAATGGACGGGACTATGTGGGTGGGTGGACGGTGGTCTCTTTCAGCCACAATTTCTACTTTGTCGCCTCAAAATATTGCTTTAATGAGCGCACCGCGTGCCGCTATTATGTGGACATGCACAGCCACGGCGCTGCTCAAACTCCGCCACACTCCACAGACCGCTTCTATAACACTTATACGCCTGTCACATGGACCGGGGGACACCGCGCTACATATCGCTACAGAGAGCCAGGCTTTCAGCCGCCCACAACAGACTGGTGAGGCCCCTACCAGACAGCCTCATCTTGGGCTAGACGCCACCTGAGGATGCGTTTACAGGATGAGACTCTGGAGCAGGTGGAAGCTCTCATCATATCTCGTGTAGAAGAGATATGATGTCCCAACCATGTCCTACCATCACCACATTTCAGCTGACTCCAGGGCGGTAGCAGAGGTGGCCCACCTCGGAGCCCAAAGCCCCCCCTTCCCCTATTTCACTCCCTGTTGTCACCAGACCATACTCATTGGTTACCATGGCGACTGTGACAGAGCCAAACCCCGGAGGACCCCACGGCCCCTCCCTCTGGGTGAACTCTGCAAACTTGATCAATTTATCATGTGCATACCCCATACAATTAAACCAGGAAAATCACACACGCTATTTTACTTTGCACCCGCAAACAAACCCCTTTATGACACTACAGAGTATGTACACCTCTTTGTACATCCAACCTTCAAAAACATACTCATTTGGCCATAATTGACAACTCTACTTAAGCTCCTCCCACTATATGAATACATACTTCTGACGGGCATTGTAGTAGTATGATTAATGGACTAAAAATTGATTAATTAATTAGTTACTGAAAAGAATAGTTTACTGCAGGTCTATCTAATGATTGGGCCCATGAGTGTATATTTAGTGTTGTTTTGTAGTTACTAAGCTAGTGCTATTGTTTGAAGCTGTTGTGTCAGAGGTATACGTTATTGTTCCTTCGCATTTTACCATCTTTTAAAAACTCTTTCCTTTTTTTCCTCTCCAGGTGCTTCTCCAGTATCGGAAAGGTTCAGGATGCCTTTATCTCCTACCGTCAGTCCATTGATAAGTCAGAGGCTAGTGCTGACACTTGGTGCTCCATAGGGTGAGACATACGCTCATAAACAGCATGAAGTACTGTTGTTTTCATTACTTTTGATTATTCTTACTGGTTTTTTTTTTTTTTTTTACAAAGAACTTAATAAATATTCAACAATGAATCTATTTTCTTTTTGTTTTAGTACAATTAAGTAGGCACTCCAGGTTTCTGTTTAAAATGTCCCAAATTCCATCGTTTTACTCTTTTCCGTTTCATCTTCTTTCACTGTTTACATACTTTGCTGCCCGTTAAACTTCCTGAAATAGTGGCAAACATGTTAAATAGGGTTAATAGTGTCAACAACTGATATTAATTTTACATTTTATTTGCTTTTGATGAATTACAAAATTAGAATTTTGTGCTGAAATTACGTTGTGAGAGCAACGTTAGCCACACTGCTAACCATCAGCCACCTGTTTAGCAGGAAATTTACCATAAAAATGTGTCATGAAACTTTTAATTACTGCCAACTGATGAATTACCCTCATATTTTGCACGTAATCCTGAAAAGCTGTGTGACTGGAAACTCTTCTGCCGTGACGTGTCACCAGGTAAACTGATCACTAGTTCAGCTAATACACCATCAGCTAAAGCTGTCATTGTACCAGAGCTTTTTCATATTTAAATGCAGTCGTAGTAATCTGAACCATTTGTTCATCGCAACACATTAAAAACAACCTTCTGCTTCTATTTTATTTTATTTCTGAAGGGAACAAGACAAAGATATGGACGATAATGCTACAAAACACGGACAGACATTATGTACAAAATTAAACCGTATTTATTTAGCCAGTAATGGTGATTATTACTGAGGCAGTTGTGCAAAGGAAAAAAATAAATACAGAGTGAGTGTGTTTGTTACTCAGACAATAACACAGACAACATTTTAAAAAAGATTAAAAATAAAAAAAACTAAATGTATAAATAAATTATGGGCACAATTAGACATATTTGCCCATTTGTCGCACTTAAAACATTCAATCACACATTTTCTGGTGAAAATTAGTATGTAAATGTGTGATATTGTCCCAAAAACATGCATGTGAAGTATTTCTGTCAGTTTGGGGCTGGATTTTAAAAAGATCAGATGCTATTCCAGTGTCACATACATTTTTCTGTTTATAAAACGTGAGTTCTTTTTTTTATGTCCGTTTTCCGCGTGCACAGAATGTTGGGAGGCCATCAATAAGTGCGATCAGAAATCAATGTTTTTCCATGACTATTACAATGTGAAATTTGTGAAGAAAAAAAGTGCATCCCTTAAATAAAGGAGGTCTTGCATGTGTATGAGTAGTCAGAAGTGTTGTTGGTTCTACAGGGTTCTCTACCAGCAGCAGAACCAGCCCATGGATGCGCTGCAGGCCTACATCTGTGCCGTCCAACTGGATCACAGCCACTCCGCTGCTTGGATGGACCTGGGCACGCTGTACGAGTCCAACGCTCAGCCTCACGACGCCATCAAGTGCTACGTCAACGCCACACGCGGCAAAGCCTGCCTCAACACCAGCGCTCTCATGCAACGCATCAAGCTGCTGCAGGTGGAGTCACATCTTTACAACCCCGATTGTGCTTATGTCCTTTTTAATTCATATCGTAGTTTTTTCACATGCGTGTCTTAATGGCCTTGACTTTGCCACTGTATGTCATGTGTATCAGGAGTGTTTGTCGTCCAGCACTAATGCTTTGTGTCTCTCTCCTCAGGCTCAGCTGTGTAACCCACAGCCACAGCAGAATAAGAGTAAAATGCTTCCTAGTATTGAGGAGGCGTGGAGCCTTCCCATTCCTGCTGAGCTCACATCCAGACAAGAAGCCCTGAACGCCACACAGGCACCACAGGTGAGATCCGAGTGAACCATAGAGCAGTGGTTCTCAAGTTGCAAATTAGAGTGGACGAAAACAGACAGAAAAAGTGTCAATATTGTCTTAAATGACATAAATTGGGGGAGGGCATGACAAATCACTAATGTGGTTAAATTGGCAAAAAATAAACATGAAATATGGTGAAAAGAGGTTTAGAGTGACACTAATGGGTCAACGTGCGACATTAGGTGGGAAAAGTGGTGGAACAGGTGCTAAAGTGCTAAACGTGTGCAGAAAAGGCATTTAAATTTGATGGAGAAGTGCCAGAAAAGGGAGTAATGTAGGAAAAATGCATTAAAAGGTGCAAAAATATGGCAAGAAAAAGTGATGAAAATAGGTTAAAATATGGCAAGTTTGGTGTAGTTGCAGAAAAAGGGTAAAAATAAGCCAAAATGCACTCAAACTGTAAACAAAAAAAATCTTGGTTTCTTGAAGGAATCTGATGAACCCAAATGGGGTCCTGACATCCAGGACATTCTATATTAATATTATTATATAAGTTTTGTCTGACTTAAGAGGCACTAAACTTTGACTTCATGCACTTTCTGTATAGTGCTTGTTCAGTCTGTGTAATGTTTTTGAAAATTACTCTGAAACACAAAACTTAAAAATGTTATTGTCTATTGTCAATGTATTTGACAGTGTTGCTGCTATTTTGCAATGTATCACTGTGTGGTTTTCTTGCAGCATATCTATTATTGTTGTAGAATTGGTACATGATGATATCAACTAGGGGTGGGAACCTCTGGTACCTCACGATACGATACGAAAAAGATTAAGTGAAAAATAGAATTTTTATTTTATATCTCTGAAAGACAATAAATTGAAAATGTCCTATGAACAGTGACACTATTTTAGTGCAACATTTCTGTAAATAAGTGTCAACATAACAATGTAAATGAATAAGTATCTTCAATAGTGCTTTGTGTAAACAAAAAATAGGGTCTTTCTTACCAGTGACACCAGTATAGTGTAATATTCCAGTAAACAATATATTGGTTCCTTCAACAAACAGTGATAATACATATATACCTGCACATTTCAGTGAAAAAGCAGAAAAGGTTTTTTAAAGGTAAAAAAAAAAAAAATAAAAACCATACTTAGCGGGAGCATATCGATAATCGATCGTGCGGAAAAATATCATGTACAATGTCCTCCTTCACTTAAATACATTAAAGAGAAGTGTTTCCTCAGAGTGTTGGTCTGTGCACTGTTTAGATTCCCATTTTCATCCATCACCACAAGCCCTAAAAATGTGCTAATAAAGAATATTTGCACAGCTTTGGAAGTCAAACGGTTTATTAGATTACTATGTCACACGTGTAATTCTTTATTAATTGAAGTAGCTTTAATGCATGTCAGTGGATGCTGTGAAGCCTATTTTCCTATGTTGTCCTTGGAGGTTCAGATGTTTAATGTCTGTTTGCTGCTTTTTTCAGCCCTCCAAAGGAGATGTGAGTCAGTCTGCCAGTAACCAAACGAATCCACTGACCAGTCCGGCCAAGAGGCAACGCACCGCCAGCCCAGTGAAGGTACGGATACCACGGGTTTAATCCAGGCCATGACGGAGGCTTCAACCTGAGCTCTCTCTTTGTGTTTCCTGTGCAGGACTCCAGTGTAAACCAACACCCAATCCCCAGCTGCTCCCTGACACCCCAGAAGCTTCAGGTAAAGCCACGACTTTAGCACCACTGCCTGCTGGTGTGGATTTATGATGATGGTCAAAATTCCAATACTCCAAAAAACTAATAAATAAATACAATGAAATAATTAAACATGTTTATTATGAATAATTTTTTTTGTTTCATACTAATTCATTTTTACTTTATTATTATGATTTTGTTTTTTTTAAAAAATCAAGTCAATTACTCATACCATTGTGTTTTGAAAGGGTTTTTCATAAGTAACACATAATGAAGAAATCATTAAAAAAAAATATATATAAGCATTTAATTACAACATCTAAAATTACAGACATTTTTTGCACATAAATATATTCAGTTTAAGGCTTTATTTGCAAGGAGTATATAATTAAAATGAAAGGCAACCTCTTAATTTTCCAAAATTGTGGGGTCACCTTGAAATAAATCGGTCTTGCTTGAAATGTCTAATAATACGATAAAAAAGATTACAATTATATTTTTACATTTAAAAAAACAACAATTTATTTTTCTATTTTGCACACTTAATAAACAATGCATAATATCACTGAAATAGATAAAATAATAAAACAAAAAAAATCAAATTTAAACACCATACGCAATCTCAAACTATTCTATTTCTATTTCTATACTTTCATTTTCTCAAATATAAATCTAGTTAAAATAAAATTCAGTACAAAAATATCTTGTTACTTTGTTTACTACTTCTGGCTACTCTGTGTTGTAATTTTTTATAATAAATATGTGCAAAAAAACAATTTTAGAGAATGAACTTTTTGGGGTATAAAAATGGGGTCACGACAAGAAAACCGTAGGGAACCTCTGCACTAGGCAATTGCAAGTCAATCATTTGTATTTTTCCTTTGATGGCACAGCTTTTGGGTCACCTGCGGACTAACAGGGCGAGCCTAACGCCTCCTCAGTTGCAGATGTTGGAGCAGCTGGAAAAGCAGTTATCTGTGATGCAACAGCAGGTCTATACATGCACTACTTAACGTGCACTTTCTATACGTGCATTATTGTCCTCTCTGAGTTTTATTTCCAATCACTGACTTCTGTTTCTTGTAGCAGACAAGGCCTCAGCATGTGTCATGTGACCAGCGCTGCCCGAGTCTCCCCAACGGTTCTCTAGCAACAACCCCCACCCTCAATCGCTCAGCCACTCATTCCCCGTGCGTGGCCCCGCCCACCACCAACGGGTCCTGTCCCTCCAGTCCGTTAGGACACCTGCACAGAAATCCCTCCGTGAGCAATGGAAACGTGCCTTACCTGCAGAACTGTCTACCTCACACCAGCAGCACCAGCACCAACAGTCGCACAAATGAGACGTGGAGGAGCAAACAGTGCAACACAACCACTCAGGTACCACAACCCAGTGTTAATCAACCTGTGGCTCACTGTTCGTTGTATAATAACTGTTTCGTTTAGTTCAGAGCTACTTTCCACCATAGACATCATGGACATAGACATCATCTATGTAGAGGCAGGAGTGTTTGTAAATCCACAATGGTTAGACACTCAACAATCTCAAATTAGAATTATTTACTGAGTTCATGTTCAGATTTGAAATGGATTATTTTTTTTTTTTTCTTTATATCGTCATGTGTTTTAAATACTATAACTCAAATACAAAATGTGCTTTTCTCTAACAGAACACAGAAAACGATGCAACACTTTTGTGCCTTTTATGAATGTTCCAGTCATTAGAGCGTAACTAGATCCCATTATCTCACCTTTCACAGGCGAAGTGAGAAATGATGTGGAGCGAGCAGGTTGTCGTGTATAATAGATACAGACAGGAGGAATCCAGACTCTATCCATTAAGGGCCCTATTCTCCGGTGTGAACTTAAGCGCCTTTTCACGCGCCAGCAGTTATGCACTTCTCTTCTGCGCGCATTTTCCGGTCCAGATTTCTGACACGCACACCGCACACAGATCAGCCAAAAGTGTGTAGTCTCTGAATGAAGGAGGTCTGAAGCAAAGGAGGTGGACTGGGCCATGATGATTATTTTTGGGCTGTCTAGAATTCACGGAACATGAAGTTTTCAAAACTCTTGTAAAAGTCATTGAAATTCGTGAAAATGATAAAGCGTACTTTTAATTTGAAACGCCTTCATTGATAAACAATGTAAGGTTGATTTGATCAGATTACTGCAAGGTGAAGATCTGACATATTTTTCCATTTGAGCCACAGTTAAAATCTCTTTTTCCCCTCATGTTATTTTATTAACTTCTTACATCAGAAATGATCAGTGTGCATTAGTCATCATCCTCATCTGTCATCAATATTTCACTTGTTATGTATTCTTGTAGTGTATCAAACTGTGGCTTTTCATTATACGCAGTGTTAAAACAGTTTAATCAGTCTGACGTCTGTCAGATTTTCATTGTATCAAGCTGCAGCAGCAGTAGTTCAGCTTTGCAACACACCCCCTTCCAGGACAAGGAGTCAGCGGCACTGATAAAATATAATTAAATGTAACACATTTTGTCTCGTCTCGAACTGCGTCCCCTTGGTGCCCCAGGCGATTGGGGATGTGGCCGTTGTCCTTGGGCGGGCTGCTGCCGGTGCTGCTTCTGTTCTGGTTCCTTCTGGTTTGGGGTCCAATCTCTGCTGGTTCTGGGCCCGCCAACGGGCGCCCGCTGGCTGCCTATTCGGCGCGGCTCTGGACGTGAGCCTTTTCTTCTCCGCTGGGATCCGGGAGTGGTGGACTGACCGGTCAACGCATTGGGCACCCCCGTTCCTAATAATAGTATAAGCTAATCCTCCATAAACATAATGCACGTAATGGGTATTCCCCAAGCAAGATTGCGCCGTGAAATTACGCCTGCTCCAATCAGCAGTACAGTATATGATGTCTGTCTTCTACGTTAACAGAATTTATTTTTGCTCAGGCACCATTTGGTCACCAACCATTGCCATAGAAACCTGTGTTGTGTCATGTGACTGACTGTCATTTTCTCTTAAAGGGGCTTCTGAAAGGTCCATGTTCCCATTGGGCAGGTTCTAATGGAGAACCTGCTTCCTGCACTGCCTCGTCCTCAGCCTCCTCTCTGTCGCCCACCTCCCCACAGATCACACCCACCCACCTGTCCTCGCCCCCCCATGCTGCTACTACCTCGGGGGTTCTCACCAAAGACGCAGCACCCTCTGCTGGAAAAAGTCCCAACGCTCCTGACCACACTCCCTCACAGGGATTAGCTAATCACATTCAGCAGAAATGCCGCTCTGATCCAGGATCTCCTCCCACTCCAGACAATCGTCCTCTCTCAGCCCCACTAAAGGAAAAAACCCACAGCACCACTATCGATGGTACCAATAACCACAGAGGGTCTTCCTTTGAGAAGGTCAACAACGTCCACCCAGGACTACACCGTGCTGATGCCACAGGTTCTCTCCCCAGCCTTAACAGCCCCCCTCACTACGACAATCAGGGCGTCACAATGACTGGGATGACCAGTCCTCTCAGGGTGGAGCCACCAGCCGGAGCTCACAAACGCTCCGTCTCTAGCCGTCTGGCTGCTTGCTCTTCAGTCTCCATCCATCCCAGCTCTAGTGACGTCCTCAAAGCCTGCAGGTAGGGCTTCTGTTCACCTGTGGTCTCATACATAACATGTCTTGATGATGCATTCGCTTCTCTGGGAATTTTGGCGTTCCATGTAGGACTGGGTGACATATTTGTGACATGTTTCTTCTCTAGACAGGGAGGACAGTGATTGGCTTGACACCATTTTTGTTCTAGTTTGTTCCTGGTATTTCCGTGTAAACCCCAAAGTAAACACCCTCCATTGTTTTACTTCAACGTTCAGTGAAAACATCAGAAATGTGTTGGGAAGTTTCTTTGGCAGAGTTTTTGAATCAAGTAAAAACACTCCTATGTCTCCTCCACATCCCACATTGCATCACCCCAAACTTTTCCAACAATGTCAACAAGACAGTGTTTATAGTGGAGATCTTTCCAGCAGAAATGTCAACCTTTTACATCTTTTTCCAAGCAAATGATTTTTGATTTATTGATCTGTGAGGCCTAAACCATGATTGTGTCGTTAAGGTTATCCTAACGTACTACTCATCCTAAGTCTGACGTTAAAATTAGTATGTAGTGCGTTCAGATTACCAGCCTGTCATTGCCCGATCTCGTTTGATCTCTGAAGCTAAGCAGGTCTGGGCCTGGTTAGTAGTTGGATGGAAGACCGCTGACAATTCCAGTTCCCACAGTGGGGGACAGTCACCCCAGTGGTATATGTCATTGTGTCCTTGGGCAAGTCACTTCACCCACATTGCCTAGTATGAATGTAGTGTGTGAGTGAGTGTTGGTTGTGGTCGGAGGGGCCGATAGCGCACTATGGCAGCTTACCACCACTAAGTGTGGAGTAAAAGAATAATGCCTTAATTCCGTAAAGCGCTTTGAGTGTCTATGGTAAAGCGCTATATAAAATAGAATGCGTCATTATTATTATAATGAAAAGATTGAGTACGTGAGAAATATGTGCTTACGGAATCTCTCCTGGTCCTGGTCAAACTGCCCTAAGATATCATCATAAACTTCTCAGAGACCATCATTGTTATGCTTAGCGTTATCAGCAGCATACAAAACCCTGAGAGCACAGAACAACTACAGATTCATTGGGACATACACACATGTAAACCTCTGAATCCCAGACTGGTCTGCCTCAAAAACCCTTTGACCAAATAAACCTTGTGTCCGCATCTGACCAGTAACCCTACAACTTGACCCTGTCTCATTCCATTCAAAACAGCCACAACAGTTGGGGGCTCGCCTCAAGGTTTAAATACCTCAGATAATGAGGTGAGTGCAGAAGTTTCCTTCTTAACATTTCAGATGGAAATCTGTGCCTTGCCTGTTAAATGATTGATTCCATAAATTAACTTATTAAAATCTTAATTTGTGGTGGTGAAATAGTGGGAAAATTTCAATTGTTTTTCCCCCAAAACAAAAGAGATGTGAAGCAGTCAAGCATTAGAGGTCTAAATTTCTGATATGATTTGTCTTGTTGCTGCAACACAGTCTGTATTTTTACTATAAATCTAAATTGTAACTCAGGATTTTGCCTTAAAATCCACACAAAATCAGTGATTTGAACATTAGGCAGTGATTACAGCATATGGTAGGAGAGCCTGTGGGACAGGTAAAGACGGGTGCTTAGGGGGCACCCGCCTGGACAAGAAATTGTAACAGGAGAGTCCCTGCAACTGGGTCTCAGTTAGAGTCTGAGCTACTGATTACGGAGTGAGATGTCCAGTATGAGGCAGGGTTTGTGGCCGCTGACGCCTTTGGTCGGTATATAACATGCAAAGGTTTGTGTTTCTCGCTGTGTGAGCGGAAGAATTATTACAGGCAGAGTTATCGAGATAACCACAGCACCAGCACGGAGGCTGGTGACTGTGTAAGAACTGGGAAACAGAAGCATTCTCAGTTAATCTGAGGAACTGTTTTTCAGGGTGTTTTCTCCATTTTGTCGGGTTGTAGCAGGTCTGTTCTGGGGTCTTGTAGGAACCATTTCTGAATTGTGTACGGTTGGTACTGTAGACCACTTACACAAAAATATTTTCTCCCATTTTACCTGAATTCTGGTCAATGATGCTAAACTAATAAATGTTTAAAGAAAAGGGTTTGTTGGTCACTGTGGTTTCTGTTGTTGTTGTTGTTGTGTTCCTGTGATGACCGTTGTCTGTTTTTTTTTGTGATGTTAAGAAAAAAATAAGAAAAAGATTTGAGAATAAGGCATATTTGAAATAATTAGTTAGAAGCAATGATGATAAAAAATATATATTAATAGATTAATTATGAAAAGATTGAACAAGACCCTGTTAACTGGGAAAATAGAATTTACGCTGAAAAATAAATCTTATAACTAATGTGGAGAAGTTAGTTTATTTTGGATGTGACAAAATAATTAACATAAAAATAAAAATTAAGAAAATAATATAGGTATACACTATTATAAATGCAAAAAGACAACATAGAAGAGGAGCATGGTGGCATAGTGGTTAGCACGTCTGCCTCACAGTAAGGACGATGTGGGTTCATGCCTTCAGGTGGAAACTTCCATCCTTTCTGTGCAGCGTTTGCATGTTCTCCCTGTGCTTAAGTGGGTTTTCTCCCTGTACTCCAGCCTCCTCCCACAATCAAAAACGTGACTGTTAGGTTGATTGGAGTCTCTAAAATGTCCGTAGTGAAAACAACAATGATTAGATCTTTGTTCATGTGTGAAAGAGTTTGAGGGGGGGCTAATTATATAAGTTTACAGTTCATTTTTAACTCACTCAGTGCCATTGACGAGATAACTCGTCAATTACAAAAGACCCCCAGTCTATGAGCCAGATAGCAAAATAATAGGTGACATGTAGGAGGTAGCAGCGCACCTTTGGATGAGAGATCATCAATGCTCAGCAGAGCTCAGAGGGTGAGAGGAAAGGCGCTTATGAGACAGAAAATGGCGCTACGTATGAGAGTTGACGTTCCCAGCAGCGCACACTCGACCAGAGCATGTGTGGAACTCATGGATAGTGTGGCGATTGTGAGATAAAACAATAAAAAAAATGGGGCAAGCAGTGACACTCTGCATGTCGTGGAGGAAGAGGAAGTTGCGTGTGTGCAGAATGACGGGGGAGAAAGTTGGAGAAACACCAAAATACAGTAAGAAATACATTCAACTCTGAACCAGATAGTAAAATAATATTAATTTTGCCATCAAAAGCCTGGTCTCAGTGTTATTTTTAATGTTTTATATAAGGAAACAATGTTCAGATGTTAGAGTTGTCACTAAAGAAAAAAAAATAGCTTTAAAGTCACTGACAGGGTTTTTTTTCTCAGGTTTTTGCTCTGAAACTGAAGATTTGTGTAAAACTTGCTCTATTCAATGGCTGATAACAAAAGAACGAAACGAGCCACATTAATGAAAGTAGAGGCTACAATCTTTCAGAATCTGGTGTCCGATTTCAGATAGTCATAGTAGAAAATATTCTGCGGGTCTTTAATCAGTCAAAATGCTCAGAAGCAGCTGGCACTGAGGGGGGTAGAAAATCTGAAAATGGCTGGCACTGAATGAGTTAATCAAGGAAACCTCTTTCTGATCTACAGGAATCTGAGTAAAAACGGCCTTTCCATGAGCAGCATCCTACTGGACAGATGTCCCCCGCCAAGGCCCCCCCGAGCACCCTCTCCCCCCCTACCAAAGGACAAACTCAACCCCCCGACACCCAGTATTTATGTGGGTACAAACAGTGCAGGATTATCTTCTGACGGTGTTTGTTGGCTCATGTTGACGCTCTCTGTTCCTCTTCTATGAATTCCAGCTAGAAAACAAGAGGGACGCCTTCTTCCCCCCCCCTCCACCAGTTCTGCACCAACCCAGCCAACCCCATCACCGTCATCAGAGGGTTAGCAGGAGCGCTCAAACTGGGTAAGAGCAGGAAAACCATACTATGTGCCTCAGTGGCCCAGTGTTTGATTTCACAAGTGAATGTGATGTGTGTGACGACAGCGCCACCTGCATGTGGGAGTAGGTACTGCACACAGGAGACAAGTGATGCACCACTAATAAATGACAGTTAACCTGCTTTAATCTATGCAGCATTTTAATCTAAAAAGTAGTTTATACTTGGTTTTTGTTGTATTTTTATGTAGTTTATGTAAATTCTGACAATGCATCAGCCTATTTAACCCAAATTGTCTTTCTAGTTAGACTTTGAGTTAAAAATATTGAGATTCATATCATATATCGCCATGAGTTTTGGTCCTAATTGTCCAGCCCTAGTGCAGAATCCATTTCATATTCTGTCCAATCGCTGTCATTTTTACTGCGTTGTCTTAACTGAGGGAAAAGGAAACTTAAAGATGAAACTCCATACCATGACCAGTTCCATATGTTTAGGTTAGCTTAGCTTGTAGGATCAATATGTAAAGGGGCGGGGCTTTGCCATTGGTCCATATTGTCTTCTCAAATTATCCTAATAGCACTTCTAGATGAATAACTTATCAAACTGAAAGCTGTAACGTACTCTTGGTAAAATTCTCATACATTTTTTAAATCCTCCTCCTCTAGACTTGGGTCTGTTTTCCACCAAAACGTTGGTGGAGGCCAACCCTGACCACCTGGTGGAGGTGCGGACCCAGCTAGCTCAGCCCACCGATGAGAACTGGGACCCGAGCGGCAGCAGGAAGATGTGGCGCTGTGAGAGCAGCCGCTCACACACCACCATCATCAAATACGCCCAGTACCAGGCCTCGTCCTTCCAGGAGTCGCTGAGGGTCAGTGGGCGGCTGTGCAACAGGACTTTATCTTGATGAAGCACAATATCAAAGTGAAGATTGGCCAGAAGTGTAGTTTAAGGTTCCTGCATACTTTTAGAGGACAGACAACTTTGTTCTCTCTCTCTCTCTCTGTCGTACGTCTGTGAGAACAAAGTTACATCAGTTTATTCTGAGTTTTCTCTGCTTCATGGATCAATGACTCTAATCTGTGTGTGTGTTAAATGAATCACAAAGTCATCAAAACCAACGTTAGACTTCCTGAAACAGTTCAAACATGTCTCCTTGTCCTTCTTTGTCTTTTGGAGCAGGAAAATGCTAGTGAGTGTTGATCATGATAACTTATGACTGCTTTCTGACAAACAAGTTGATTATCATGGTGGCTCAGTGGTTAAAACACTTCCGTCTCGCAGCGAGAAGGTTCTGGGTTCAAGCCCTGGGGTGGACACTTGGGTCCTTTCTGTGTGGAGTTTACATGTTTTCTCTGTGCTTACCCAATTACAAAACAAAAGAAGAAGAAAATAAATATAGTACATATGTTAGGTCAGTCCTTGCTTAAAGTCCGAGATCTTTTAATGGACTTTGGTATGGCTGCAATTCAATATTCATTTATGACAGTAAAAGAGGTCATTGTAAACCAATTTCCTCCTGTTGATATTCTCTAAATAATTTAAGAATATGGTTAACTAGTCACAGCAAGAAGGTTCTGGTTTCAAGCCCCTGCAGAGTTTGCATGTTCTCACCGTGGGTTTCCTCCAGGTACTCCGGCTTCCTAAGCATTTCCAAAATCATGACTGTTAGGTTGATTGAAGTCTCTAAATTTCCCTTAGGAGTGAATGGTTGTGTGCGTCTGTGTGTTGCCCTGCGATGAACTGGGTGTACCCCTGCCTATCGCTGAAGTAAGCTAGAGATAGGCACCAGCAGACCCCAGCAGAAAGTGGTTGATGGAAGTTGATTTTTATGATGGATATTGTAAAAATTTAAAACTATTTGAACTGATTTTATTGTGACTAAAAAGGCATTACGGCCCATTTCTACTGACATCACAAGTTGGTTGAAGCAATACACCAACAGGTTTGTACTAGTGTTTTTTTTTCCTCTCTTCGGTGCTTCCATCGAGTTGTTTTCCTCCATCAGTTAAAATCCTCAGACATCTTAGACTTTATACTTTCACCGACCAAAACACTTTAGTGCTCTGTTCTCTCAAAGTGTGTAGGAACCTTAACTCCTAGTTCTGTGAGTCTTTCGGGTTTTGATTTGCGTTAATTACATATCGTTTATTTCAGGAGGAAAACGAGAAGAAAAAGGAGTTGGAATCAGAGGCTGGTTCATCAGACAGGTGAGATTTTATTTTTTTGTGCTCCATAAGGTTTTTATGCCCAATCCATCCTTCATCTACCTGCTTACTTTAACTCTACACCAAACCTGGACTGGTTTTATCTACTGGTAGAATCTGTAATCTAACAGCTACTCAAACGTGAAATAAACATTTTTACTAGACACTTCATAATTATTATCATTATCATCATGTGATTAAACACTGCATTTTGAACTAGAAACATTTGGAACGCCAAAAACGTACAGCCAACTCCTTTGGCTGTGCGTGTTCGCCAAAATAGAAAACTCGATACATTTGGAATTTCGATATATCGCCCAGCCCTAATTCTTAAATTCTAAAACAGCCTAAATAAAAACATACATGGATATATTAAGTACATGTTTATTTAATATATTTACAGTTTATATACAAGTCAACACATTGTATATTTACTGTTAATTTCACGTTGCTTGTCTTTAAGTTAAACAATAACATTTTATTTTCATTATGTATTTTCTTTTAATTTCTCATGCTCACTCATGTGGTTCTCTGGTATTCACTAATGACTTATTAAATAGATTTATTACAGCCTTTACATCATTTAACACTTTTTGAAAGCAGTGTATATTTGTGGAGCTTGTGATTGGCTGATTTTTCATGCTGACTTACGTCGTTCCTTCCACTGTGGGAGACGTTAAAATCTCAGTTATTAATCTAACAGGACGTGTAACTATGTCCTATCCTGCTGCTTTTTAGGAAGATAAACTCACATTCCACAACGTATTTACATCAGTTCTTTGTTTTTTTTTTTTGCCGGAACGTCTTCACCAATCCATCTCTCTTCTGAGTTGTTTCCGTGTTAGTTGCCGATGTCAGCATTAATCTCGCGATAACTGTCACTCAGGCCATTTCAGGTGGCAGTTCTCGCGAGGCTAGTGACGGCTCTCAGTTTAATAAGGCATCTTTTAATTATTATTACATTAAAATACGGGATGTTTATGGGAAAATACTAATACGGGAAGATGGCGTGAGAGAGGGGTAAAATACGGGAGTTTCCCGGCCAAAACGGGATACTTGACAGGTATGCACTCAAGTTACCTCATGTGTTCAAAAAAACAGCAAAAGTGGATTTTTCCTAATATGTCTCTTGTAAGTCATTGAGGATTTAACAAGCATTTATTTAAAGTGAAGGTGAGAAACATTGTGGGGGGCAAGATACGAACCAGTTTCTACTTGATTGATCAAAAGCAGGTAGAAGCAGGCTCTGATCACACTGAGCTGAGGTAAAAGTCCTACCTAATGAAGCAAAGTAAGAGATGAATGCTAAGCGTTCCCACTTAAAGTATAATTTTAAGCTTCAAATTGTGGCTATATCTGCAGAATTAACGCTTTAATAACAGCAGTTTTTCCTCAAAGTTCATGAGCAATCATTAGACCTAATCAAGAACTCTAAGGTTTGCAAAAGCAGCCTAATTTGCATAAAACCATGAACTACATAAGTAAGCATTTTACAAATTATATATCATAGTCACTAAGCAGCAGAACATTTTAATCTTTGAATGGTGTAAATCAGTTAAGATTTGCATGCAGTATGAATGTTTTGCATTCCCACAATTACCACATGTTCTGGTTAGCTTAGCACTTAGCGGTGCCGGTTGGGGCGTCTGGAACTTTGCCGACTGATACTTATTGTGTGTCCTGTTCCACAATGATTGTGTGCTTGATGTTGCCAATGATTTTTTGTTTTAATATTTTTTTTTTTAATCCAACATCTGCAGTGCAACGCGACACAGGAAAGGTTCTTTCAAGCACATCAAGTTTGGCACAAACATCGACCTCTCAGACGAGAAGAAGTCAGTAAGACTTGGAGACGTGAGGCGTCCCTGAACGAGTCGTCTGGGCCTCACTGTGACTCTTCTTCTTTCTTCTGCACAGGTGGAAGCTGCAGCTCCAAGAGCTCAGTAAGCTGCCGGCCTTTTCCCGCGTTGTCTCTGCTGGAAACCTGCTGAGCCACGTGGGACACACCATCCTGGGCATGAACACGGTCCAGCTCTACATGAAGGTTCCAGGCAGCAGAACACCAGGTATCCACATTTACAGTGATTGGCTGTAAAAAGAAGCCTGATGGGAGTTTTGAGCAATCCACTTTGTTTTTCAGGGCATCAAGAGAACAACAACTTCTGCTCGGTCAACATCAACATTGGTCCTGGAGACTGTGAGTGGTTCGCTGTGCCTGAGCCGTACTGGGGCGTCATCAACAACTTCTGTGAAAAGTAAGTCAGCAGGAGCCAAATGATTGCACTGTGGAGGCATCTGTTGTTCTGGGAACGCTGAGTCAGCAGTAATAGTGTGAACACTGAGTCAGCATTGCACAATTAATGACTGATTTTAACCATTACGGGCTACATACGGCAGTATTTATCCTTCAGACAAATCCTGTCAACAGTCTTATCATCTAATATTATTCAAATGCTCAACAAACTTTCTATATAAAAATATTAATCTTATCTTTTTAACAAACATGTGCAAAGTACCCAGAAACAAAGATAAAACAATATTTTTATCCCCACAATGGGAACATTTATTTTTTGTACTGCAGAAAGCCAGATACATGAAAACAAATGTTAAGTAGCATGACTTTACTTTGTGTTGTGCCTTTTTTTTTTTTACAGAAACAACATCAACTTCCTGATGGGCTCCTGGTGGCCCAACCTGGAGGAACTCTATGAGACCAATGTGCCTGTTTACCGCTTCATCCAACGCCCTGGGGACCTGGTGTGGCTGAACACTGGCACCGTCCACTGGGTGCAGGCCATCGGCTGGTGCAACAACATCGCCTGGAACCTGGGGCCGCTCACAGGTAGAGAAGAGACTCATCGGTAGTACACACACACATAGGGGAATATAAGTCATCTTAAAAAACACAACACATCAACCACACAAGCTCCTCCCACCTGTGAACAATGTGGTACTGGTTAATGTGCATGTCTGTGCCTCAATTATAAAGCATTGTTTAGAATTTGTACTAAAAGTGTGCGTACGCCATAAATCTGAAAATGTGCTGTGTCAAAAAATTCAGAGGATTTTTAGAATGAAAAAACCCTTAAAAATGACAGTGTGTAAGTGTGAAGCCCAGAGGAGCTCATGAATGGTTTTTATATTCAAGCGAGTTTTTTACCTTCCATTAAAGACGAGGAAAAGGAATTTCAGAACAAGGAAGAGGTGTTGGTTTGGCCTGTTACGATAATCAACAAATAATAAACCTTGTTTCAAAACTGTGGCTTCAAATGTCTCCAGGAAGGTCTGGACATCGTTCAAAGGGGTGTTTAAAAGGACAAGGATTACAGGCACAAACTCACTAAAACAAGCCAGAATAATTTCTTCAGAGTTGATAAAACATTGAAAAAAATCAACACGTTTTTGACCCATTTTCAACACCGTCTTCATGCAAACAAAGCCACAAACACATTGTGTGAATGGGTTTTCAGCAAAGGTCTGAACTGGTATGGAATATATATCTTTAAACAGCCAATAGAAACCACTGCTGATACCAACAGGACGTGACATCATCTGTTACTGAGCAATAAGAATAAAGGTCAAGGGAAAAAAGGACAAAAACTTTAATAAGTTTCTGTGGTTTGAAAGTAGTTAAGGGCTAAAGTTGGTGTTATTTAGTCAATTTATCATAGAAAACAGCTGAAGCATTTCTGATCACACACTAATCGTGTGAGTTTGATGAGTATGTAATATGTAATTTATGAGACTTGAGTGTTTCATAACTATTTTCTTCAACTCAGCGCTAAACATTAAATGACAACGATGGATGCTTTGCGATGCTGTTGGATTCTCACGTCCAACATTGCAGATGCTCCAGGTGCAAAATGCGTTAGTTTTGATGGAGTTTGTCATTAAGGAGCCTTAGTGCTCTGCCCTGTGACTGTCCCTAAACAGATACCGTTTAAACACATGGAGACTGTGATCATCTCATTAAAAAGTACGGGAAACATTAAACATGTAATAAGATGATTATTTTATCATCATTTGTATCAATTTCAAATCATTATTAAACATTTACCATCATATTGAGTTTAATATTGTTTTTAAATACCGCATTAAAATGGTATTAAAAAAAAACTAGAACAGAATAGAAGTCTTTTTGACTTTTTCTTTTTGTAGATATTTGTTGAGTGTTTTAAAGCAACGATAAATGACTTATTTCAAAATGATGACATAAGAGTGAGTCTGCAGCTCAAACCTGGTCAGCAGCAGGTTTGCACCACAGACTGTGTTACTGTGGCAACCAAGATGTTAGGAAGTTAGTTTAAGAACTCTGCAGTTTTAATATTTTTCATATTTATTAAGTGTTCCTCATACACTGATTGGTCCATTTGTGCGAGTCACATGACCTCATCTAAGCAATGCATGAGGTTATCTTTGATCTGGACTTTGGTTACAGCTTGACAAACCTTCAGCTTCTTTTTGTTTCCTGCAGTTTTTAAACGTCTTATTATCCACGTGTTACAGAAATATTGTTGCGTGTGTTTGTTGCGTGTCGTATCATTCTTACATTTTAGTTGTTTTTTTAATTGAAGTGCAGTTGTTTTAGCCGACGGGGGCTGGGCAGTGATTTATTCCTTCCTCATCCTCTGACAGCTCATCAGTATAAGCTAGCCGTGGAGCGCTACGAGTGGAACAAGCTGCAGAGCGTCAAATCCATCGTACCCATGATCCACCTGTCCTGGAACATGGCCAGGAACATCAAAGTGTCGGACCGACGGCTCTTTGAGATGATCAAGTGAGCGCTCAGTGACAGTGACCTTTTTGAATGCTCTGCGTGTGTGTGTGTGTGTGTGTGCGTGTTGCTTTAAATCATATGTTTGTGTTTTCAGGTACTGCCTGTTAAGGACGTTAAAGCAGTGTCAGACTCAGAGAGATTCACTGTTGGCGGCCGGGAAGGAGCTGGTGTGGCACGGGAGGAGCCAGAATGAGCCGGCTCATTACTGCAGCGTCTGTGAGGTGAGCAGCTGAGAGGAATAACGTGAACAGAGACAAATATACCAAAACACAAAACGGCTTTTTAAATAACAAACACAAAAGCAATGACTTCAGGTCACCTAGTCCATTTCTCTATTAAAGCAAGGAATGTCTGTGTGTCTTTCTGTTCAGGGACAGACAGAGCTCATACTTGCTACATATCTGCAGCTTGGTTCAAATCTGTGCAACGAGGGATTTGTTTGGACTGAAATAGTCCATTTAATGAATAATTTCATTAAAAAAATTGTCCTGTTTGTGTGTGCATGCATCATTTTGGCTGTTTTAAACTTTTTTAGCAGCTAGAACATAGTCCCAGTGTGTGCATCCAGCCACCGTCACCACGGGCAGAGAGATAGAGAGAGAGAGAGAGAGAGAGAGAGAGAGACACGCACACACACACACACACACACACAGACACACACACACACACACACACACACACACACCTCAAAACACACAAGGTATTTATAGTAAAAATATACTAAATGAGGAAAATAAAACAAAAGCATAAACAATATTTATACAAAAAGTACACAAAACTATAATAGAAATGCACAAAAACATACAAAATGACTCCAGAAACACACAAAATTACAACAAAAACTGACAAAATAACTGTAAATATACACAAAAAAGCTCAAAAAACACACACAATGACTCCAAAACACATACAAAAAGCTGCAAAAATACACAAAATGACAACAGAAATGCACAAAACTACACCAAAAAATGCTCCAAAAATACACATAATGACTCCAATAAACATACATTACAGAAAAATACACCAAATTAAAAAAAATATAAAAATGGTTAAAAAAAAAATAAAACAAACATTTATCATTTAATCGCCTGGCCAGCAACGCTGCGCACAAGGCAAGACGGCGTGCAGCAGAAACACCTCAGCAGCAGGAGGAACGCTTTAATGCTACTTAGTATGTACACCTCTTTGTACATCCAACCTTCAAACACATACTCATTTGGCCATAATTGACAACTCTACTTAAGCTCCTCCCACTATATGAATACAAACTTCCGACGGACACTGTACTAGTAGCTCTAAAATCTCTAAAGAACAATAGGTAACATTTTACTGGAAGTTTTATACATAATGCTGACATTACACTGTCATTAGCATGAATAGGGTGTCATGAAGGCTGTGTTAAGTGTCGTTCACTAAATGATGAAACCTTTGGAGCTATGTTGGCATTTTTGGGTTAGTTGGAGGGATCTAGTGGGGTTACCGCGGATCCTTAAAAATTCTTAATAGGCATTAAATTAATTAATTTAAAAATGTCTTAAATTAATGTTTAAAAAGTCTTAAATTTTAACACACAGTAAGAAAGATTTTATGATTGTAATTAGTCTCACATTTCAAATTAAATGGTAACGTTTGTGTTTTTTTTAATAAATCATTGACTGTAACTCTGTGCAGATGCACGTCATGTTTGTAGCAACTGTCAACAACATGTTGAAATGTAAATGTAACAAAAATTGCCTGTCCAACTATTTTAGTCTGTTTTTTGTGTATCTTACTGTCACTGTTTTCTTTGGGGGGCCGCCAGTTCCACATCTGCACGAGACACTGGAAAAAATTCCCCCTAATCGTATATGATTGATGTGGCGTTTGTCTTAAATTTAATTTCAGATGGCACTAAAAAGTCTTAAAAAGTCTTGAATATAATTTTACTGAAGCTGTGATGACACCTTATTCATGCTAATGACAGGTGTCATAATAATAACAGCGTAATGTCAGCCTTTATGTATAAAACTTCAAGTTAAGTGTTACTGAACATTCTATGCTATGCTAACTAGCTGCTTAATACTTAATACAGCAAATTTAGTTTTAGTTGTAGTCTTTTGACTAAAATGCTTGGTTTTAGTCATCAGGACTATTTCAGTTTTAGTCGACTAAAATATAAAGCACAAGTTAATGCATTTTTTCAAGTTTTAATTACTATTGGTAAACCTGACAATGGATGGTATTAAGATAAGATTGCTGGTTGAAACAGAGCGTTAGGGCTGGGCTTGGGCGGGATCCAAATTTTGATACTGTCAAACCTCCTCCCAAATTTACCGCGGTATACCATATTACCGTGACTAATTAGAAATTATGACCTAAGGCTCAGACAGCATCACCAAACTTCACCGTTCTGAATACCAAACACAGATCCAATTTTTTGTTTGTCTGTTCACATTACTATTTAAAATGTGACCTGTATCAGACTCCAGTGTGGGCGGTTTGTGGCTCTAATGTGACCCGCATGTGCATTGACGCGTTTGTCTCAAAGTTTTTGTGCAGCGGAGCCGGAAAATGAATGAGCAGGTGGAAGAGGACGAGGAGAAAGACAAAAAAGAGAGACAAATATTTTGTTTTGGTGTTTCGTGGTGCCGGTTTGCTTTTAAACACAGACCATTTATGATATGAACCTTATTCAAGCTTTGACCTGAACCCGACAAAGCAGAAGTGAAACCTACAGGTCTGGCAGACATTAGGTATTTATGTCTGTGCCCGACATGAAACCGATAATTAAAACCTTTTTTTTCCTCATATAAATGACATATTTACGTTAGTTTTAGTGGTAAGCCTGCTTTTATTAATGAACTGTTAATGTCAACATCTGATCAGTGCACGAGGAAACAAACACACGTCAAACACAGGTGTGCAGTGTGCCCGCGGCGCCAGAGACAGCAGTGGATCTATTTACATAATCCACGTATCAAATCTAAGGATAATCCATGTTCTTGTGCAGAAAAAGGATTGATTCAATAGTGGATGCTTGTCAGTGGCAGCGCAACACTTTTTTTTTTTTCAGCCAGCACTCACTCACACAGAGCTGTTACTGGACATAGAATCATGTTTAGACATTAAATATATTATATTTGATTTTTAATCCTTATCACCTATATAAGTGTATTGCATTTTTTTATTTTTAAACAGTATTGAAACTGATAACGTTGCTTTTTTTGACACCGCTGTATACGATATTACCGTGTTACCAAGCCTACTAGGGCCTGACATCACAGAGTAGGGGATCAAATTCACAGCCTTGGGGGCCCCTACGCTAGACAGCGCTGGCGAGAACCTTGATACACATAACACACAAAAATACATAAGACAAAATTAATAAATGAATTCCGTCCTCCGTGTCCTCTAAGGTGGAAGTGTTTGACCTGCTGTTCGTCACCAGCGAGAGCAACAGCAGGAAGACGTACGTGGTGCACTGTCAGGACTGCGCCTGTAGGGGGAGCCCTAACCTGGACAACTTTGTAGTGCTGGAGCAGTACAGGATCGCAGACCTCATGCAGGTGTACGACCAGTTCACACTGGTGAGTAGCACACACTGACACCGGATTTCCACTGGATCCGTAACTGCTCCAAAACGTCTCTGCTGTAAAACTGCAGCGTAATCTGTAGTCCGTCATTTCCCACCGCCTCTGTGCTGCGTCACTGTTGCAGCGAGCACTCTGGAGATCTCGCTAATTCACGTGTAATCTCGCTGTGTAGTGAGTTGTAGTTGATACAAAGAGAACCATAAAGCCATACAAACAGTTCATTGTGTCTTTGGAGCAGAAGGAAATCCACTCAGTCCTGTCCTGTAGATCTTCAGCTTTTGTGGAGATCATTGTGATGCAACCATGGATAAGGTCAGAGATCAGGAAAGTTTTATTCACCAAGTACAGTTGAATAACAATTCAAGGAATGTGACTTGGTGGATGGTGCGAAGACCAAAAAACTAACCAGAAACACTATAATAATAGTAATTATAGTCAAAATGTATATGGGGAATATGATTTTAAAAGTGCTCAGATCAGGCCAAATGTAGTGTCAGCGGAAGGGTGTGGTCTCTCCGAGTCCGAATATATGCTTCGTTTTCAGGTAGAGTCCGAATTGGGCCCGCAGGAGGAAAAAAAGTGCTTATTTTGTCAAAAATGTGGCATCAGTGGACAGATTTTATTCCCCCGAGTCCGAATATGTGATCAGTAGGGATGTAACGGTTAATCGTCATTCAGTTAAAAATCGATTCATAGGTATCACGGTTCACATCAATACTATCTATTTATCCTTCTCTTGTCCAGAAGCGGAGGCGGCAGGTGGAATCTCCTACTACTTTCTTTCTGGCTGCCTTCTACTCTAAAACATGTTCATAAATGATTCCCTACCCCTTTAGCACTGAAAGAATATCTGTAATATTACGAGAATATCTGTAAAAGTCACGTTTTTCTATTAGCTCTGTCTGCTAGCATAGCATCGCTTCTTCACTGCTAGAATAACTACATGCCAACCAACCACTGGGTCACCAATGCCCTCTGCTGGTCCAAACACATATCTGACGTAAATACAGTGCAATGACTGCTTTTTTTTTTTTTAAAGTCCAATTGTTAAGGCACAAAATGCATTTTTAGTTGCACTTTTAAAAAGAAAAAGAACTATTATGCAGTTTTGCATTGTTTTTATAGAACCAGAATTTAAATTAATAGGCTTCTCCTTCATTTGTGTTATTCCTTTATTTATTTCATTCAAGATTTTCGTTCAATTGCATTGTTTTGAATAGTTTATCAAGATATTCTTTTGACAATGAAAAATAAAAGGAAAATAGTACAGTATTTTCTATCATTTGTCTACAGTCCTATATTGTAAAATAAATCGTGAGAGAATCGTATCGTGAACCCAGTATCGTATCGGGAGTTGAGTGAATCGTTACATCCCTAGTGCTCAGTTTTTTGAAAATGGTTCATAAGGTATTATGTTCAGGTCAGAGCATACACAGTCTGCCACTGCACTGAGGGGATAACGCCCCCCCTTGCTGTTTTTGATCCACCAGGTCCATGAATTTTAGTGCCTTTGATTTTACAAATAATCAACATTGTGCACCATTGTTATGGTACATTTTTGTATTGTGCAAACTGTCAGTAGTGTGGTTTTACAAGCATGGTCCCCAACTTCAAAACAATTAGTTAATAAATGAGGCCATGGAATGTCTGTTTTCCTCTACCAGGTCAATGGCTGCCTTGAACACTGAGTATTTTATTCTGTGTTTATGCAATACTTCCTGTCCCACACAGGCTGATCTTTGTTAAATTGCAGCAAAAATAGGAGGGCTGTGTATCTGCGAGTGAATTTAAAGCAACAGATGTCCACACAGGTGTGATTGTCTTCTTCTTCTGCAGGCGACTCCTCTGCCTTCCACCAACAACCCAAAAACCTTCACCCATTCCTAGTTTCTGATATTCAGGAAGGAAATCTCCACTCTGTAGCTTCTTTATTTCATGGCAGCTGCTTGAAAAGCTGCACATCTATGCAACCTGTCGCCCCCTGGAGGACAAGAGAGGTACAGCCCCCCTCTGTTCGTCTGCTGGAATCATTTCTTATTGAAAAATTTTTTTACTTATTGTTTCAACATCAAATGACTACTGACTGTTTTTTCATTCGTTTTTTTTTTCATGTTCATTTGGACAGTTTCAGTGAGATCAAGAGAAAAAGAACGAGTTATTTGTAATGTGAAGGGTTTAGTGATACTTATCACTTCAAACCAGGTTACGACTTAAAAAGTGAACTTTAATTTGTTTTTGGTTTTTTTGGATGTAGATTTACACTATTTATAAAAAAAACATATTTATTACTTAAAATATTTGTTGATAAAATGCTGTATTTTTTCTGTTTGTTTTTCCAAAATAACTTGCCATTACCTTTAAAGGAGCCTGGTGGTTTTAAACACGGCACCTCCGATGTTTTCTATCTGAATATGCTGAGTCAGCATTGTACAGAGACATTGTTTGAAGGATGTTTCATGTGTCAATAAACAAAATGTGTCTTTATTGACATCCACAGCTGCTGTGTCGTATTTTAGTCGTTTGGAACCTTTTGAAGAAGCGTTAGCATCCAGTTACTGACTTTTTAAACCTTCATTTCCTGACATCATCAGAGTAAAAGCACATAAATGTGTCTCTTTGAATTATTTTAGATCAGAGTTTTTCAACCTCTGGGTCGGGACCCCATGTGGGGTTGCCTGGAGTTAAAATGTGGTCACCTGAAATGTCTAGTAATTGGTTAAAAATATAGGTAAAATGGATTAAAATTCTATTTTTCCAATTTTTTAATTATTATTTTTTCAAATACACAACTTAAAGTTTCTCAAAAATAAATCTATTTCAAATAAAATGCAGTATAAAACATCTAACACAGCATTTAATTCTTTATGTATTCAGAAAAAGTAGAGGAAAAAATCTGACCCTCATTATCGGACCCCCACCTCCTGTGTCACCCAGTCTGCCCCCACGACACCTTGGCTTTAAATCACTTAAATCTGTCACTTCATTGTGATACTTCAGAATTCAGGCTTCACACACTCATGTCATGGTTGTACGATGGACTTAGAATTGGCTCGATTAATCTTGGTTGATTGATCAGTGTATTACTATAATAGATTTACTACAAGAATTCATGCCCTTTTAGTGCTACGACCTCTGAGGAACCAACTCCATGGCTAATCAATAAAAGCCCAAAAATCAAACTGATTTCCAAAAATGGACGAAAGTTATATCGGGTATTAATTAGAAATGATCAATACATTTTTCAACTGGGGGTATGTATTATACTAAGAATAGAGTCAGCCCTCGCTGGTCTGCCGGTTAATAAAGGGTGCGTGCAGGCTCCTCCTCGTGTCCAGACTGATGGTTCCACCATGGGATCTGACAGTGGTTCTGGAGGGACTTAAGAGTCCTCCGTTCGAACCGATGGTTGAGACGAACCTGAAGTTCGCCTCTTTTAAAGCTGTCTTGTTGCTGGCTCTGGCTTCGGCCAAGAGGGTCAGTGACATCCATGCGCTCTCGGTTCACCCGTCATAAGCTCAGCTTTTCCCAGGTGATGAGAGAATCATTCTGAGGCCCAACCTGGCTTTTGTGCCGAAGGTGGTGTGCTCATGTTCTCCCATAGACCTGCTAGCGTTTTCTGCCTCACAGGGTGAGCAGTGGCCTCATTTGTTGTGCCCTGTTTGTCCGCACTTATATGGGCAGGACAAGGTGCCTCAGGAGGAGCGATCAGCTGTTCGCTGTGCGTGGCACGGGCAGTTTTACTGTCCTGATGCAATCAGACTTCTGCCCTGAAGGCTGGTGCTGCTCGATAAGCATGTCTACACTACGGGGGTTTCCATAGCCCATCGTGAGACATCTAATTAAATATTATGAAATAGAACTTTAAGTTACCCTCGTAACCCCGGTTCTATGAGTAATATAAGTGAGATGTCTCACCAGACGGCCCCTTTTCTTGAACGAGGAGAAGTGGTTTGCTTTTTTGAATGGCGCGCACCTGTCCGTGTCCTCCTTTCATAGGAGGTGGAAGGGTCTCCCAGCGGACTGTCACACTTCACCGGCCAATCAGGATTGGCACAGTGAAATAGAGTGCTTCTGAGGAATGTAGACAGAGGTCGCATCCCATAGTGAGACATCTCACTAATATTACTCATAGAACCGGGGTTATGAGAGTAACCTGAAGTTATCTCAGTAATTACGGTAAAAATATATAAAAATGGAATCTGATCAAGACAAACACAAAAATGATTTAATTTAATGTAAAAAAAAAACTAATCTAGTTCAACTTCAACATAAGGGCTTAGAATAGTGAAGTCAGTAGCCCATTACTTTCTTCCTGTTCTGAGCGACTGACTTCCTCTGTGGTGGAGCTGGAGCTTTGAACATGACACATCATGATTGAGTGTAATCCGTTCATTTAGGTCGGATGGTAAACACGTGAAGAGGATGAATTTTTATTTTTTTATTATTATTATAATATTATCTGTTTGTCCTGGTGTTCATTCAGCTCAGTGCTAATGACGGACTGTGAAACAAAGAGGAACTCTGATAACTGTCAGTTTGTAAAAGAGGAACATGAGGGCGTGTTTCCTCTATGTGAAGTAATCAGAGGAAACAAAGTGAACAGTGACCTCATCAGGACTCATTTCATCACGTTTGAGCGACAAAGACAAGCTTTGAATGTTGCCGTCGTCAAAAATAAAGTCTGAGAGAAAGTTTTAATTCACAGTGGAAGATGTTTTTAGACTGAAAACCAACAGAAGTAATAAAATACTATCAGCGATCACAGTTTTATTCCGTTGATGCGTTCCTAAATGTTCTTTTACCCGTCAGTGAAAACAGACTAAATGCTAATGCAAACAAAGGCAGATGATAAAGCTTAGAGCACTAAAATATAAGAATGATAAAAATGAAAAATGGACAAAAAATATTTGAAGACTGAAATCTTTAAGGCCGTGGCTATTTGTACGGAAATGTATTAATTGACTCCCCCTCTATCCTTACAGAGTGCCCCCTCATTGGCCTTTTTAGGTGAAGCGATAGGTGCACCATGTGACTTTAAGTACCGTTTTATTTTAGCTCATATTTATTTTTAGCTACCCCGCTAACCCTTTCATTTTAGCCCTAACCCTAACCATATCCTTAAACGACATTCCCTTTGTTTGGGAATACTCTAAAATTTTAATATTTTTCTGTTTGTATTTTTAAAGGTGGAATTTGCTGGTTAAATATTTAAATGAAAAAAAAATATATATTGCAAAGCAGAATTCAACCGACGGCAGGGAAAAAGAGAGGTTCTTGAGTCAGGCGCTTGGACCACTCAGTCATCCTGGCCACATTGAAAACACACAGGCACATACGCTTATGTAGAAAAGGTCCGGAAAACGTCGGTTTCCATGTCAATAGTCCCAGGGTCTATGGTACGTTTCCGTATGAATAGACACTCAAATTTTTAATAAAGTGCCCAAGAGATGTAGGCTAGACATGACATCTGGTGGCCCAACCCGGGTTATAGTGCCACCTTCAATTGCATATGCCACACAATCAAACCAAAAAACACAAAAAGATATATGACAACAAAAAACAAAGGAAACCAAAAACACACAAAATTACACCAAACACACAGAAGATACATAAATACAACAAAGATGCACAAAATGAAAACAAAAACACATATTACAACAAAAGCTGAAAATTATTCAATACCCCACAAAAACTACAATAAAAATACACTAAACGACTCCAAAACACACAAAGTGACTCCAATAACACACAAAATACCAATACCAACACACAAAATGACTGTAAAAACACAGAGACCAAGAATATTCAAGCATACTTTCCATTTCTACTACATCCGTCCAAGTGTAGTGTGTCTTTATGAAGAAAGTAGCATCATGGGAGCTTTAAAGGTGCAGTCTGCAACTCTCGGATCCCTCTCTCCCCCTCCCTCCTCGCTGCTCTCTTGCCCTGCCTCCAAACTTTCTAAAGTCCCTCCCTCAGAGGAGCTAACAAGCTAACGTTCTGACAGCAACATCACAGTAATATAACATGCTCTGTTAAAAGCATATTACTGAAACACTTTTCTCTCTCTCATTGTGCACACACGCTGCCAGCAGCAGCAAACACAGTGTCAGTTACAGCAGCCCAAACGAAGCCTGTCGCACACATGAACAACACCTGCACTACAGAGCTCTAGTGTACAATTACAAATCAACTAAATGTAAATCACACTGTGTGTTGCTGCTGCTGATGCTTGTGGTACACATTGAGAGAGAGAAGCGCTGCAGTAATATGCTTTTAACAGAGCATGTTATATTACTGTGATGTTGCTGTCGGGCTAACGTTGGCTTGTTTGCTCCTCTGAGGGAGGGACTTTGGAGGCAGGGCAAAAGAGCAGCGGAGAGGGAGAGATCTGAGAGTTACACCTTTACAAGTAAAATGACTGATTTAGAAATATACTCAAAAAAGTACAAGTACCCATAAAAGAAACGCAATTACAGTAACGTAAATTCTTGTAATCCGTTATTGCTTGTACCCCCTATGACAATTTGCGTACCACTGGGGGTACCCGTACTCCACTTTGGGAACTAGGGTCTAGTTAATATCAAAATGTAGTCAATGCAAACTTGTAGTGCACCAAATGCAGCCTGCAGCGCAGCATGGTATTGTGAGAAAGCTCACTAAGTGTTAGTGTTGTCGCTCAGCACAGCGTCTACATCAGGAATAAAACACTCTGCCTCGGTTTGAACAGGTTATTTTCAACTAAAAACCAAGAGCCAGGCTGTGGAGACTGTAATAGAGGCTTTTTTCTTTCTAAACCTCTGGAGGAGTCAAAGTGGTTTCCATTAAGAACTCTCACTCAGCCCAGGAGATTAATTCCACATCAGCTCCAACAGCAGGGTTAACGTAGCTCTGCACTTTAAAATAGCCTGAGATTAATTGGATCTCAGGTTCTGCACATTAGCCTACACCATGTGATGAGGTGTGACTATTTCTTTGTATTGTGCCATAGTTACCTGTTATCCTGCATGTTCATCTTCTTCTGAGGAGGAGGAGATCCTACTTTCCCATGTGAGAACAATCACTATATTTTGCACAAAGGTCCAGTCCCATGTCAGATTACCTCAGCTGTAAAAACAGACTAATCGCCCTAAAGCTGGCGCTGCAGCAGGTCTTTAAAATTTACAACAAAACAAACATATGTGCCACAGATTTGCATCTTTCCCCAAATGTAGCCCCAACACTGAAGAAACTCATGTCAATTTAAACTTGTTGCAAATTATCAATTGCATCAATTTTTTTTTAATCAAAATCTGTGGAACATATTAAACTTATCTCCATTCAACTGACACCAAACTGTTCTACAGCTCATCTTCAGACTGTTCTACACAAACCATCCACACACATTTCTGATTTATCAAAAATTGAGCCCACGGTGCATCAACATGTTTGATTGTAAATGGTAATGTAAACATACTTTTGCATTTCTGCAATAATACATTTTCAATGTTTATCAAAAAAAAGAAAAGAGAACATTTTATAGTTATTTATGATGAGGTTTGGAAAATATCTGAATTTGTTTCCAAAAACTGAAATGTTCACAATATTTTGAATTTCATTCTAATGTGAACAATTGAAGCCAATACCAAAATAGCATTTTTAAACATCAGTTTTTCACTTATGGATCTCAGAAATTATCCAACTTATTGATTGATTAATTCATTGCATCCGTAGAATGAGAAGTTTTAAACATATGTACCACAGAGTTGTCTCTTATTAATTAACTCAGTGACACAGAGCATCATCTTTTGTCCCAGAAATTGTGAGTTCAAGCCTCAACTGATGTAAAATTACATAATTACATACTTTTTTTTTTTTTTTTAAATCTTCTTCCACTTTGTTTGTTGCTCAGAATTGGACCATTTTGCATTAAATTTGCTGACACTGACCATTGCTGTGCATCAGCTATAGCTTACATTTGACCTTTTATTCTTTGACCGTGCTGCTATATGCTAAGCTAACCAAAACATGTGTGACTGGTTCCTGCATGGAGCTTTTATTTTGGAACTTCCAGTGAATTTGCATAATAGCTAAATATTTAGTTTCACCTGTGACATTGAGATTTAACATTTAACATTTACATTTAGATGTAACATTTACATTTAACATTTAGGATTTACATTTAACATTTACAGTATATTAAAAATAAAATTTAATATGTAACATTTAAGATTTACATTTAACAATTGGATTTAACATTTAGATTTAATGTTTAACATTTACATTTAACATTTACAATTAGATTTAACATTTAGATTTAATGCGTAACATTTAGCATTTAGATTTAGATTTAATATGTAACATTTAAGATTTACATTTAACAATTGGATTTAACATTTAGATTTAATGTTTAACATTTAGATTTAATGTTTAACATTTAGATTTAATGTTTAACGTTTACATTTAACATTTACATTTAGATTTAACATTTAGCTTTAGATTTATTGCTTAGTATATAGATTTAACGTTTGCATTAACATTTAACATGTAACATTTAAGATTTACATTTAACAATTGGATTTAACATTTAGATTTAATGTTTAACATTTACATTTAGATTTTACATTTACATTTACATTTAACATTTAAATTTAATGCTTAACATTTACATTTAACATTTACATTTAGATTTTACATTTACATTTAACTTTTAAATTTAATGCTTAACATTTAGATTTAGATTTAATATGTAACATTTAAGATTTACATTTAACAATTGGATTTAACATTTAGATTTAATGTTTAACATTTACATTTAACATTTACAATTAGATTTAACATTTAGATTTAATGCGTAACATTTAGCATTTAGATTTAGATTTAATATGTAACATTTAAGATTTACATTTAACAATTGGATTTAACATTTAGATTTAATGTTTAACATTTAGATTTAATGTTTAACATTTAGATTTAATGTTTAACATTTAGATTTAATGTTTAACGTTTACATTTAACATTTACATTTACATTTAGATTTAACATTTAGCTCTAGATTTATTGCTTAGTATATAGATTTAACGTTTGCATTAACATTTAACATGTAACATTTAAGATTTACATTTAACAATTGGATTTAACATTTAGATTTAATGTTTAACATTTAACATTTACATTTAGATTTTACATTTACATTTACATTTAACATTTAAATTTAATGCTTAACATTTACATTTAACATTTACATTTAGATTTTACATTTACATTTAACTTTTAAATTTAATGCTTAACATTTAGATTTAGATTTAATATGTAACATTTAAGATTTACATTTAACAATTGGATTTAATATTTAGATTTATTGTTTAACATTTAGATTGAACCTTTAGATTTATATATAGTATTTAACATTTAGATTTATATATAGTATTTAACATTTAGATTTATATATAGTATTTAACATTTAGATTTAGATTGAACATTTAGATTTAGATGTAATATTTAACATTTAGATTTAGATTGAACATTTAGATGTAATATTTAACATTGAGATTTAACATTATATTTTTATGAGGAAAAGAAGTCACAAATATTGTTGTAAATCTGGTCAAAAGTAACAAAAAATTCACAAGATTGTTAAACGTGGTTTGTTGATAAGTGTTGCAAAACGTTTCTGTTTATTTTATTGTACACAACTTAACAATTAATTCAGCACCCCACATGTTTGGAATATGAAAGTACCAATAGCAGAGCATTGGTTTCATATTGGGGAACAATGCAGTGTAAATGCTGGCTCAGACTAACTGCTGCTGTGAGAATCACTTACACAGAACGAGACCTCTTTGGACCTTTGGGGTGTCAGATTTCTTTGAACAGTGTAATTCTCAGCCTCCATCATGATCTGACACTCATTGTGTGACTGTAATAAAGTGACTCAGCAATGTGGGCTTCATTATCATAGCCACAGGTGGTCATTTCAAACCCGCAGGCTGCTACCAAAACACCTTTCATTTATTCAGAAATGTGCTTTAAAAACATCCCACATGGACTGACAGGCTGTGTTTTTAATTCTGATTTCAGTAAAAGTGAGAGTTAGAGAAGTTAGGAAAGCTACAGGTCCAAACTGTTAAAAAGATCATCCACTTCAGAAGATCATCTGATGAATCAGACTCATCAGATAAACTGACATTTCCTTCCAGTCATTTAGACTAAGCAGTGGTTCTCAACTTTTTCAGCCCACGATCGCCAAAATAAGGTACCATAGACTGGGATTTTAAAAACCACCATAATAGGTTAAAGGTTTCAAATTAGAGTGACCAAAAAGGTCAGAAAAAGTGGTAAAAAGGGTTCAAAGTGTCAATATTGGATAAATTTGTATTAACAATTAGTTTAAACTAGCAAATAACGGGCATGACAAATTATGAATGTGGTTAAATTCGCAAAAATAAGCATGAAATATGGTGAAAAGAGGTTAAAAGTGACTGTAATGGGTTCACATATGCAACATTAGCTGGGATAAGTGGTGGAAAGGGTTTATAAGTGACAGAAATATGAAAAAGCATTGAAATTTGATGGAGAAGTGGCAGAAATAGGAGTAATGTAACGAAAATGCATTAAATGGACCAAAATATGTTGACAAAAAGTGATGAAAATAGGTTAAAAACATGGCAAGTTTAGTGTAGTTGTAGAAGAAAATGGTTTAAAAGGAGCAAAAATGAGCTCAAATTGTAAAAAAGTTTCTTGAAGACATCTGGCGACCCCCTACCAGTGTCTGGAGACCCAAATGGGGTCCTGGCCCCAAGGGTGAGAACACCTGTGTTAGAGTAGATTTTCTGATGCTGCTAAAAGTATTTTTAATAAGTCAATGTTTTGTTTCTTGAGTCCATTTGATATATTTATTGGTATGTGGAATCAAAAGTTCAACTCAACTATCAGCTTTCAAATGTTTTGTTGTTTTTACCACTTCTTTGTTCTTTCTATTTTAGGACAATTACTGCACATGTTGGTTACTCTAGGCCAGTGTCTATCACACAGAGGGCCACAAAAACATGATTTTTTTTTAACCCAAAAAGCATCAAATTATCAACATTCGTGTTAGCATTCAGAATAATGACCAATATGAATTTTAACATTAGAAAGAACAAAGGCTTTGTGTGTTTTTGGAGTATTTTTCTGTATTTTTCTTGATTTTTATGTCAGTGGTTTTCAACCTTGGAGTCAGGACCCTATTTGGGGTTGTGAGACACTGGGAGGGGTCGCCAGATGCCTTCAAGACACTAAGAACATTTTTTGACCAATTTCAGCCCCTTTTTGCTTATTTTTATCCTTACTATTCCAAACCTGCTATATTTGAATCATTTTCATCACTTTTTCTTGCCATATTTGTGCTCCTTTTAATGCATTTTTCTACATTACTCCCATTCTGCCTGAACCTTCTCCATTAATTTCAATGCCTTTTTTGCACATTTTTTCCACTTTCAATACTTTTTTTTAGCACTTTTTAAACCCTTTCCATCACTTTTCTCACCTTGTGTCGCAAATGTTGACCCATTGTCGAAGTACACGTTTGGAAAGGAGGTGAGAAAAGCCAAACGTTTGTACTCAGAGAAGCTACAACATCAGTTCTCTGCGAATGGCTCGGCTTCTGTCTGGAGAGGGCTCAGGCAAATTACAAACTACAAGCCCAGAGCCCCTGCTGGCTGCTAACGACCTCTGCCTGGCCACAGTCTGAATGACTTCTATTGTAGATTTGACAGACAATGGGACAGACCTGACTCCAACCCCCCTCACACCTCTGACCAGCCTCACTCCAACACCTTCACCCCCCCCATCAAAGCTACAGTCTCACCACAGCTGCTTACAGAGGCTCTCCTCCCTATCCTCCCACAGAGACACCTTTCTCCATCAAAGAGAGAGATGTACTGTAAATAGACTTTTCAGGAGACAAAACCCCCGTAAGGCTTGTGGACCGGACTCTGTCTCTCCTTCCACCTTAAACCACCTGGACCCCCTGCAGTTTGCTTATAGATCCAACAGGTCTGTAGACGATGCTGTAAACCTGGCTCTCCACTTCATCCTCCAGCACCTGGACTCCCCAGGCTCCTACGCCAGGATCCTGTTTGTGGACTTCAGCTCTGCTTTCAACACTATAATCCCAGCTCTCCTTCAGGACAAGCTTTTCCAGCTGAACGTGCCAGACTCCACCTGCAAGTGGATCACAGACTTCCTGTCTGACAGGAAGCAGCACGTGAAGCTGGGAAAATCCATCTCTGCTCCCCGGACCATCAGCACTGGATCTCCTCAGGGCTGTATTCTTTCTCCTCTGCTCTTCTCCCTGTACACCAACAGCTGCACCTCCTCTCACCAGTCGGTCAAACTCCTGAAGTTTGCAGACGACACGACCATCATCGGTCTCATCTCTGATGGAGACGAGTCTGACTACAGGTGGGAGACAGACCGGCTGGTGTCCTGGTGCAGCCAGAACAACCTGGAGCTCAACGCTTTAAAGACAGTGGAGATGATAGCAGACTTCAGGAAGAACCCAGCCCCCCTCACCCCCCTCACCCTGGGAGACTCTACAGTGAGCTCTGTGGAGTACTTCTGCTTCCTGGGGACCATCATCACTCAGGACCTCAAGTGGGAGCTGAACATCAGCTCCCTTATCAAAAAAGCTCAGCAGAGGATGTACTTCCTGCGGCAGCTGAAGAAGTTCAGTCTGCCAACAAAGATGATGGTGAACTTCTACAGCTCCATCATCCAGTCCATCCTCTGCTCCTCCATCACCATCTGGTACGCTGCAGCTACGGCCAAGGACAAGGCCAGACTGCAGTGTATCCACTCTGCAGAGAAGGTCATCGGCTGCAATCTGCCCTCCCTCCAGGACCTGTACGCCTCCAGGATTTTGAGGCGTGCAGGAAAGATTGTGGCCGACCCCTCCCACCCCGGTCATAAACTGTTTCAATCTCTCCCTTCTGGAAGGAGGTTTCGGTCCATCAGGACCAGAACCTCCAGACACAAAAACAGCTTCTTTCCCTCTGCCACCATCCACATGAACACACCCCAAGTCACCCACTGAACCCCCCCCCCACCCACCCGATCACCACCTCCACGATGACATTATCTGCTGCACTGTATATATATATATATATATATATATATATATATATATATATATTTATATTTATCCTATTTATCCTTTATTCTCTATCAATCCTTTATTTATCCCTCATCCTTTATATTTATCATTATTATTATTATTATTATTGTTGCTGGGTTGTTCTTTGTTTTTTTTCTCTTTTTTTTTGTTGTTTGTTTTGTGCACCAACTACCAAGACAAATTCCTTGTACTGTACTTGTACTTTCTCTTTCAACCTCTTTTCACCATATTTCATGCTTATTTTTTGCCAATTTAACCACATTAACCATTTGTCACACCCATTATTTGCAAGTTTCAACTAATTGTTACATTACCCCAACACCCTCATCCCCCCATTTCTGCCACTTTTAAGTCAATATTATTTCTTTGAACCCTTTTTACCACTTTGTCCATTTTTGGCCACTCTGATTTGTAACTTTTAACCAATTTCAGTTTTTTTTTTTTTTAAGATCCCATTTTCTGATTAAAACAAGGATTTACATCTTTAAGATGACTATATATTATGGACCAAATAATAATAAAAGTTCCTGGATAACAGTGGATATTATCCAGATGAATAAATAAATGTGGTTATCACAGATTCATAAAACAATAGACCATCATTTTACTGACTTTATGGATGGACCCCAAAAATCTCTCCCCTTTATTCCCCCTTATAGATGGTCCTGTCTCCACATGACTGTTCTTCAATGTTCATGTCTGTGTTCAACCACCTTCAGCTACAGTGGGGGTCCCTGCTCTCTGGGACCTTTATTTTGGGGCTGAAAAGGTTGAGAACCATTGCTTTATGTGATGTCTGGCCTTTACTCTGAAAAACAGACCAGTAGATGTCACTGTAGTCATGATAGAAGCCAGAGAAACCCTCACTGTGGCTCCTGAAGGTGTATTCCAGATGTTTGAGTCACAGCTGTGAGTCAGGCTGTTTTTATCTCTTCACTCTCTCTCTTATTCTCTCAGAGTGAGTCATGCTGCAGTTGGCAGCGAGGACACATGCATGGATATGAGAACAGGAAGTGGAGGAGCACGAGGGCAGAAGTGTTGTTGGTTGGGTGGCGTGGTAGGATCTGCAGGAGGAAGTCAGTCAGTGGTTGGAGAGGAATGTGTCTGTAGAAAAGTCGTTAATGCAGGAAGACAAACACGTGAAGCCACTAACAACGGCGAGTCACTGCAGATCTGTGTTCCATGTCTGCGTATTGACGTTCCTGACTCATCCTTACACTTGTTCATTCATTGGAAGAATCATCTTCATCTTTAGAAATAAAATGTGATTGTAATCATTATTGCGCATCCACATATAAATAAATGATGAAATGTTTACAACACTGATAATATCATAGCAATAAGTGACTGATATCAGTCCCTGCAGGAGTAATAGAAATTTGTTTGAATTTGTGGCCAATTTCTGATGTAATTTGGGGACATTTTGTGAAATGATTTGAAGAAAATTGCAGGATTTGGGAAAAGTTGAGCGTTCTTTTAACAATTTCAGATTTAAAATGATTTGCATCATGTGATATAAGCATGGGGAAATAGGTCTATGGGTCAGGTAAGAGACAAAATCATATTTACTTGTTTGCTGTTAAGACGTGTGTCCTTGTTTTCGTGCACATTTCCGCATTCACTTTGATTGACAGCCTCAAAAACAGGAAGTCGAAGCCTATTGGCTGGGCGCACTCTGCGATCGTTTCCATTTGTATAGGGGTCTATAGGACGAAGGAGGGACTTATATACATTAATGTATATGAATGACCACCGGCAGTGGACCATAGTAAAAGACTAGTTAGGTATTTTTTTGCATTTCAAAAGAATCAGACATAAACATATATGGTTTGTCAGAAACTACGGGTATGAGCTTTAATGAACAAGAGAATGAAGACGTGATGAAGGGATGCTTGATGTTTCCTCCTCATGGAAGAAGGTCTCACTATGGAGCTCCATGACTAAGCCTATAGACTTGCATTAATCAGCTCTGGAGCTCTGCATGCAACAAGTTCATCTTAACCCACCTATTATCCTCGGGGTCAATTTGACCCCATTCAATGTTTATCATTCAAAAAATAATAGTTGATTTTGTTGTTTTTTTGCTTTATATTTCATGACTTTACCTAATTTGATGGCTACAATTGATTAGGCATAAAATTATCTTGAGGCTATTTTTTCAATGTGCTGAAACATATTGCACACAATGGTGTTTCTCTCGGGTCAATTTGACCCCAAGCTGCTTTAGCTGTTTAAGGAGAACGCTGATTTTTGAGGTATTCTCATCTGATGAGAATGAGAGTTTTGACCCTCCAGCAGACGCAATCCCTTCCTGAAATGGAAAGACCAACATCAGTCAATATATGGTGGTTCATTCTGTGGGAGTCATGAATGTGCACCCCAAATTAGAAAACATTTGGATGAAAGATTTCCAAGATACACTAACTCTAAATCTGTCCTGTCCTGATGGTGGCGCTAGAGAACAGGTCAAGGTTTCATCATCAAGGGCCTATTTATGTATTCAACAAATAAACAAAGTGTCTGACACACATACATGGTCAACAATTTTCTGAAAATCATTTTCTGGAGGTAAATACTGGATCTCTGGGTCAGATTGACCCCAAGGCTAAAATGTGTTGGTAATATTTGAGAATAATAGCAGGGTTAAATAGATATAAACGTGTAATGTGTGCAGAGATATTTAGCACAGATTCTCGCCTGGAATCAGATCATTGACACAAAACCAGCAATAGAAAGAACAGGGGGCGCAATACAGAAAGGGGGCTCGAACCAAAGCATAGACACAGAAAACCAAACACATGTAATGACTGCAGTAGTAGAGTTTGGATATGGAAGAATAACAGAAAAACAAAAACAAAACCATGTCACGATATAAATGAATCATTTTTTCGACCACGGCTTAAAGCTGCTTATGAAATCATTATAAACTTTGAGCTTCATCAAGCTTCCACACATTAGAAATCATTTTACTGGGAGTAGATTGAAGCTTTGAGCCCAGACATAGAATACATTCAACTACAATCTTATCGTCTTTGTTTTAGACAAATGAGAAATAATGAGAATAGGAACTCATCTGTGACGCCATGATCGTCTGTTTCAATTTAGAACAAAAGAACATAAAACTATGTAGCCACCGACCAAAAAGAGCGAGTTTACTAATCTACGTAATAATAATTAAATAATGCACTGAACAATGGGAAGAGATTCAAATTGTGATGTAGCTGGTTATGATTTACAGTCTGCATAAACAGGACTGAATCATAACATAACCTATCAACTAGAGTGGACATGGGCTCGTCTGTGAACGGTTGCATTTACAGACCTTGGAGTCGCTGTTAGCTTACCAATAAACGGGAAGAGATTCATCACTTTCATAATAAGTATTGACTAGGCCACTGGGAGTGAGGCCCAAGGCCAAGACAGGCTGACTAGATAATAATGTATCATGTTTTTCTGCAGTCAGTGTCTTCTCCTCGTCCTTCTCTCTCTGCTCTGTTTCAGGTGTCGTGAAGTTGATGATGGCAGTTCCTGATCTGTGGTTCACGGCTCAACTAGTCTGGAACACTCTGATGTTCTATCTCTCTATCCTGTTCTGTTGGTCCTTCTGTCCACTAACCCCAACCAGTCGACGCAGATGGCTGCCACCTCTGAACCTGGTTCTAATGGAGATTTCTTCCTGTTATAAGGGAGTTGTTTTTTTCCCACTGTCGCTAAATGCTTGATCATGTGGATCTTGTGGGGTTTTCTCTTTCTTATAATGAATTTTATATTTTGATAAGCGAATTGAGATGACTTTGTTGTAAATTGCACTATACAAATAAAGTTGAATTGATTTGAATTAACGGCAATTTCATTAAAAAAGTAATTACATTACATTGCATTATATTATTAGTTATGGCCAAAATTCAAACGTATAAGGTAGACACTGCCACGCTTGTTGACCCACCTGTACCATCTGCAACAAATAATGGTGTCAATCAAAAGGCCTGTGTGCTAAGTTTGGTCACTAAAGGCTCTATTTTTGGTCCACAGACTTTGCAATGTTTAGCTAGTTTTACTCTTTTAGCTCATTTAGCTAAAGATAATGATTCTAAACCTTCCTGACAAATGGACAACAAACTCCAAAGGATCTCATGTTTTATGAGATCATCCTATCAAATAATCCTGTGGTATGAGATGTGTTGATTGAAGCTGGTCTTAAACGGGTCGGTGTCGACAATCGTAGATATTAAACTTGTTCAATATTTACGGCCTTAACTCGTCATGTGTTTGTGAGGAAAGCCGACAACTCCAGGCTCATGACCTGTGATTTGTAACGTGGAACAAATGTAGCCAATCAAAAAGCGAGCTGATTGAGAAACACATAATGCTGCATTCAAGGAACCCCTGAATTTAGCATTTCCGAGTTGAAAATTGTTCAAATGTGTTCAGCACGGGGAAATATTTCAAACATGGCTGACCGCTAGAATATTAGATTTGTTTCCCGACTTTACCGAGTATGAACTCCGGCTTCATGTGGCGTTCCAAGTAACAAGTTCAAGTAGGAGGTCAGAAAACCCAGAGTTCCAAGTTACTTTGAATGCAGCAATAGATCACGTTGTTAGATCTCATTTGATCACGTGAGATTTCTGTCTTGGAGGAAGATCACTGGTGGGATAGGCTGGTTCTGTGTGTGCGTTTTTAGATTATCAGAGTTTACACACAGTACAATCAAACCTGTTCTATGCCTAATTTTATCTTTGTGACATTTCTGTCACAGATAAAACACATTTTCAGATTTTAAAAATCCAGTTTCAGGAAACAACAACTTCTAGAACCATTGATATCTAGAAGTGAATGAGTCAAACCAATCATTTCTTATATGTTTTTTTATCAAAGGGTTAATGGCATGTGTTCTTAACCCTGTTTCTCTGTTTCACCCGACGATGAAAGTCCATCGTTCTTCTGGTGGTAAAAACACGGAGAAGCTCCTGGATCTCCTCACATCTGGTGCCCAGGTCTTCATAACTGACATAGCTCCACACACACACACAGACACACACACACAGACACACACACACACACACTTGGTCTTCAAAGAGCAGCTTGTTCTTCATTTGAATTCCTCAAACCATCCCATCCCTCCATCGCTGCTCGTGGCTGAAGTTCCCCCAGATTCCTCCAGGATGAGTCGGAGCGTTTTGGAGCCGTGAGTCACAGGAAGCATCGGGTTAACTAGTGAGCATCTCGTGACCTTACACACACAAACACACACGCACACAGTGGCGGTGCCAGAATTCAATTTCATAGTACACACAGAAAACCCACCCCCTCGCTGCCTTCACCACATGTGCGGGCCGCCAGACCCTGAGCAGCGCGGCTATCAACAAGAAACGATTCTAATCAATTCCATAATTCAAAGTAGATTTTTACTCAACAAAAAATGAAGATCAGTTAGGGTTTACAGCAGCAGATGGTAGCAGCGTACAGAAACATAGATGATTACAGCCAAGCAAAACGTTATGGTGAAGGCGCACCAGGCAGAAACACATGGTAAAAACACATAAAAACACACTTTATAATAATAATAACAAGCTAATAATGTTCCTACCTATCTGAAATGAAGTCGACACCTTCCCGCAAGAATGGCCTCAGAATTGATAGGAACATCATGATAATTGTTCATCAGGACAAGTCCAATCAGTCTTGTCTGTCATGGTGTTCCAGAGGTATCGTATTTTTCGGACTATAAGGCACACTTAAAATCCTTTAATTTTCTCAAAAATCGACAGTGCGCCTTATAATCAGGTGTGCCTTATGTATGAAATTAATATGTCAAAATGTTTTAGTACAATGTTGGTAAACTATGAAGCTGCACCGCTTGATTTTTGGTGCTTCGGGGCTACCGTAGTCAGGCGCCTCGTGGAGTGATATATACCTGTACTGTGCTTCAACATACTGAACTGAAAAAGTGGGTGTAATGTTTTATATTTTATGTGTTAAACCTGAACAAGAGAGTTGAGAATTATTGTAAATGAGTTGAATAAAGTTTGACTTATATGATTGTTTTGTTTCACTTAATGAGCCTTAATAATAATAATAATAATCATTATAATAATAATAATAATAATAATAATAATAATAATAATAATCATGATGATGATAATAATAATAATAATAATAATAATAATAATAATAATAATAATAATAATAATAATAATAATAATAAACCGGTGCGCCTTATAGTCCGGTGCGCCTTATGTATGAAAATAGACCCAGTCAGACCCATTCATTGATAGTGCGCCTTATAATCTGAAAAATACGGTATGTGTATGTTTTCAAGCGACGTACAGTTGAAGGAACGCTCAGCACTGGCAGTGGACACGGGCATTGTTAGGAGAACCTTCACAACAGTTTGCACGTTGGGATAAAAGTCTCTTTAAACCCTTTCATTTTTTTTTTTTTTCCTCCACATGTACTCACAGTGCGTACAGAATTCCGGCTGGCGGCGCCACTGTACACACACACACACACACACACACACACACACACACACACACACACACACACACACACACACACACACACACACACACACACACACACACACACACACACACGACAATGAGGCATGTGTCTGTGGAAAGTCAACCAGAGGAAAGAGAAAGTTGAAAAACATAATTATTGGTGTGACGTCGACAATAAGTACATCAACTTTTGATTCCACGTATTCTGACAATGTAGCCGCGTCTCAACCACTGATGCACCAACACTTCCTGCTGTATCACCGCCGCCAAGGACCTCATATATTACCATTTGTCTGTTAGCAGGATTACATCTAAAGCAGTGTTTCTAAAATGGGGGTACGTGCACCCCGAGGGCAGTGGTTCTCAAACTTTTTTGGGTCAAGTACCTCCTTTCTCTTATTTCTGAATCCAAGTCTCCCCTTGGGAGGAGAACAAGGAGAACGGGCAGAGGTGAGCCCACCTGTCTTAGGAACGTTTGCCGTGAGACACGTGATGGACTAGTGGGAGAAGTGGAGGATTGTGTCTGTCCATCCTTTCTGTGGAAGACGTGGATTGTCTCTTCATTTTGTCTTGGACAAGATGTAATTGAAACTGAATTGCCCCTCTGGGATAAATAAAGTAATCTGAATCTGAATCTTTTGTCCGACTACAATGTTTTGCTTAGAAAACTATTTTAAAAACAACTATAGACCATAATGATGGAATGAGTGATAACACACATTTTAAATAATCTAATTTTGTAAATAAGTCAAAAGAAACAGTATTTAGTGTAGGGATTCCCAATCTTTTCTAGAATTAGTTTTTGAGCTTGTTTGAGCTCATATTGATTTTATTTATTTATTTATTTTTACTGCATTTTAGTTTAACTAGATTCACAAAGTACAGAAATACAGTTGTTTAATTAGTGACAGATTACGCAACACAATAAGGACAATATGCACAACTATGACATCACATTTCACTCTCGCCTTAAAACAGTCAACTTTTCCCCACCTCTTCCCCATGTCCTACCCTGACTCTCTCTTTCCTGTTCCCTTCCCCCTCACCGAGGTCTAACACTGCCCTCTCTTTTTATATCCTCCCTTTAATAAAGTGTTTATTACCCTTCCGTAGTGAGGGCTGGTGATGGTCACAATTATGCAATAAAATAAATTCATTTATTTAATTGCAATAACAAACATGCATTGCTGTCATAAAAAGATTGCACTTCTTGTAGTGTTGACCTTTGACAGCATATGCAGACAAAAAAAAAAAAAAGAAAAATAAGATTGTGTGTTGTTATAATTTAAAAAAAGAATAATAATTCCAAAATTTCATTTTATTTTGTAAGAAATATCAGGCGACCGCATGCTCTATAGTTGTCTTTTCATGGTATTCTGAGTAAAATGTTGTAGTCAGAATCAGACAAAGGGGGTACTTGGATTCAAACATAAGAGAAAAGGGTACCTGCGGCAAAAACGTTTGAGAAACACTGATCTAAAGTACTAAATGGATTTCTGACATCATTTTCACTGACCTTACAACTTGGAAAATTCCATTACATTTTGCAGGGGATCTGAATCTATGCACTGGTTCTGGATTGGTTTTAGAAATAATAATGAAAAAAATCTCACAATTTGGTTTGTAATAGTTAGATGGATAGCTTTTATTGTCATACAACAAAATTGTAGCATCTTGGAATAGTGTTACGACATAAAAACAACTAAATGAAATAATAAATAGTAATAGTATCTTGAGTCTGGATCTTTAAAAGCTAAAGACCAAGTCAAAAACCTTGGTGTTCTGATTGACTCAGATCTTACATTCAGCATCAGATCAAATCTATCACAAAAACATCTTCTACCACCTAAAGAACATCTCCAGAGTGAAAGGTTTATTGACTCAGAAAGATCAGGAGAAACTGGTCCATGCTTTTATCTCCAGCAGACTGGACTATTGTAATGGTCTTCATCAAACATCTACAGCTGATTCAGAACGCTGCAGCTCAGGTCTGAACCAGAACAAAGAGGTCAGAGCACATTAGTCCAGTTTTAAAGTCTTTGCACTGGCTCCCAGTCAGCCTCAGAATAGACTGTAAAGTTCTGCTGCTGGTTATAAATGTGTGAATGGGTTTGGTCCAGAATACATCAGTGACATGTTAGTCAGGTATGAACCCAGCAGGTCTCTCAGATCTATGGACACAGGTCAGATAGTGGAGCCCAGAGCTCACAGTAAACATGGTGATGCTGCTTTTAGTTGTTATGCTGCAAAGAAGTGGAACAAACTGCCAGCAGAGCTGAAGTCAGCATCACATGTGAACATTTTTAAATCAAAGTTAAAGGCACTTGTTTTCTCTACTGCGTATGATTGAGAGGGAGATTGTTGGTCATGTTGATGTAATGTGTTTGATGATGATTTTAATTGATTTTACTGATGATTTTAAATGTTTTTATTTATTTTAAGCTGTTGAATGTTTTATCATGTAAAGCACATTGAGTTGCCTTGTGTATAAAATGCACTATACAAATAAATTTGCCTTGCCTTGCCTGATAATAAATGGTAACTGAACAATCTTAATGAAATTTCACTCTGTTACGTCGGGTTGGTTCTTACCGTTCTAAGTTTCATTTGGATCGGCTCTTGATGAAGCATTTCATCAAAATTTTTCTAACCGTAAATCACAGACTGTTGAAGGACTCTCACCCAAAAGTATTTCTATCCTCAGGGTTTATGTGTCTTCAACAGTCCGTGATTACTCGCTAACTTCAGCCATCAGAGCGTCAGCTGCGCACTGTTTCATGCTGCATTCACACCAAATGTGTTTTCTGTGGCACCGGACGCGTCTGCCGGACGAAGCGTTCCGCAGGTTTCGCAGGATCAAAAAATGTCCTCATTCGCTTCAAATGCGCGTTTGAAGCGTTGGAGCGAAACACCACCCACCAGCGACACATCCAACTCAGTGAGTTTTACTGTCTGCTGAAGCGAGGAGCTGTGCTCCTTTTTCTTCTCTCAAACATAAACCACTAGAGAAAAAAGCTGGTGTTTTTAGCGACTAATGCTATCCTAGCTCAATGCTGAATTTGAAAGATGAAAACTACACCGCCGATTTTGCATCTGGGACGCAGCTATCCATTGACTTTGTATGTAATCTGGACGTGTGAACATTTCGAGACGCGTTAGCATAAAGCTGATATCCGAAGTTTCTGAGAAACGCCTTGATGTCCCGCCCTCAATAGCTCCAATTTCTCCCCCTGCCTCTGCCAATCTACCAGAAGCCACACCTCTATTTTTCTGCACACGCATCGTGGAACATAACAAGGTTGCATCGGGTCGCATTGATATAGGTCTATGGGTCAAGTAAGAGCCAAAATCATATTTACCTGTTTGCTGTTGTGACGCGCTGCCTTGTTTCGGTGCACAGTATCCGTTATCTGAAGTTGAAGCCTATTGGCTGGGCCATCATGGCACTCGTTTCCATTTGTATAGGGGTCTATAGGACAAAAGGTTGGACTTTTATACATTGACTTATATGAATGACCACCGGCAGTAGATCATAGTAAAAGACTAGTTAGGTATTTTTTTGCATTTCAAAAGAATCATACATAAACACAGATTTCTCAGAAACTCCGAATATCAGCTTTAAGGCAGAGTAAAGGTCCCTTAGGAGAGCTCTTCTTCCCTGCTTCATTGTCTACTACGAAACCGCAGAGTTGGAACTGTCGCCCCCTGCGGCCAGATTTTTTTCCCCTGATATTTAGAACAACCAAAAGCAGCACAAGTGCACATTTTGATTTAAAAGCTGTTAATTGATCTAAAAAGCAGACTGAATATTTCACTCCAATAAGAAACAATGAGATGTTTACAGGCAGTAGGGCCGTGTGACATCATCAATCACATGATTTAATGATGACACAACACAGGCTTTAAAACGGTAAAGTAGTCTCATTTTTAAAAGGCAATCAAATCAATATGGTGAAAAATAATGTGTTTTGTTATGCATATATCTTCTCATAAGGACTTTTTAAAGATTTAAGGCCAAACTGGTAAAAACTGTGGAGGATCACACCGTCACCTTTTTGGCCTAAAGAGTTGACCCATATAAGTTATTTTAAATGATTCTTCAGGCCAGTATACAACGCTTGACAGTATCAATGCTCCTAGCGGGGCTTCTGTTTTGAAATACCAACTATGTAAGTTTGGAGGAGACGGACCGTCATGTGACCTGGAGAATGCCTGGAGAACGTTTCACTTTACGGCAGTCACGTGACCACAGGCTCGAATATATATAGTTCCCACGTGGCGTCACAACATACAGGCTTTCCCAACCCGGCGTCATTGCTGTGGTCGGCTGAAACGAGTTTAGCCTCTGTTTACAGCCAAAAGAGAACTCTGGGATAAGGATTGGCGTGCGCGGGGTCACCCGTCTGCCCCACCCCAGAAAAAGACATGAAAAGATATGAAGTGCAATGAATGACATTGTCATACTTGACGTACTTGTCTGTGCAACGGCTGTTTAATATTCCTTGTAAATTTTAAATCTTTGTATTCCACCTATTGGAGACGATAATTGTGCTTTTATCTTCTGAGACTGTGAAGGAACTCCAGCTTAGCTTAGCATGTAGCGGCACTGGTTGAGCAGGGTCAGAGGATACAGGTGCAGGGCTATGTTTCAGGTTGACCCATTGGTTTAAATGGTCTCACACAGTCCAATAGAATAATCAATACATTTCCCATTGTTTTAAGTTCTTGGGCTGATACTCATGGTTCATAGAGTTAGTGTTGATTCCTCCATCAGCAGAGAGGTGGGACTGTCGTCTGTTAGATCCATCTCTGTTTGACTTCAGGGAAATTTTGGAGCCCTAAGGGAGAAGTCAGTGAGCCGTTGGAAGGACAGGAAGTCAACAACACATGTTGTGTTTGTTTGAACCATAAAGGAACTCCTCCTGACAGGTGTGCTCTCACCTGGACTGTCAGGGAAACTCCACTGCTCCAACGGATCAGACACAAACCCATGATGGACTGCTTACACTACATGAACTCTGGAAGTATCAGAGCACTGAGGTTTGGCAGTGGGGGTCAGTGTATGTTTTGGTCATTTCATTTTTCGTTCAGAAAATTAAATCAAAAAACAAAAAAATTATTGTTTTCAAATTGAAAAACTAAAATTTAAATTTTTATCAGGATCAAGAAGGGATAAACAAACATTTTAAAATCTGTTGATTTTCAATGTTTGTTTCTAAAATCAAAAAGCAGAAATACCAGAGGACAAAAGCAAAAAACGGTCATTTTTAGGCCGAGGAACCGGACTCAAAATGCTACTTTGGTCTTCTTGTTCTTCTTGTTGTTGTGTACTCTAGTTAAAATTGCTACTCCTCTGTTATTCATGAACGGGTCGGGCTCAAATTTGGTAGATATAATCTATGGATTCGTACACAACCCCTTTTCTGGTAATTTCTAAATTTATCAGAACATAGTCGTGTGTAGGGATGCACTGAATATTCGGCCAGCGAATATATTCGGCCGAATTTTGCAAAAAAAGCAACATTCGGCCTTCGGTTTTGTGAGTTAAAATCAAGGCTGAATAGTAGCTTTTGACGCAATGACTAAATCAAACAACGTGCAGTGATTTTGAGTCGGAAAAGTGTGCGCGTTGCTGCAGAACCAGAGCAGCAGCTCCTCCTTTTAACACTCAAACACAGCAAGACTCTCTCCTTACCACATTCCGTAGTCCGTCACCACGTAAACCGTCCAATTCCACAACCGAGTCTGATGTTAGCGCTGTGAGCCACGAATCCGTAAATATCCTCATAGTTTCCCTTTGTTTTTACAAAATGTAGAATAACAACGGAGGGAGGAAACAGAACTTTTTCAACTATGTCCTTGTGAATGAGGCTAAAGGGATCTATATCACTGTAGCAAAACCATTATAAAGTCATTTTTTCATCATACCTCCCCTTTAATGCACTTTAGATTTTTTTTGGAATGCATGTTTTGTTTTATTTGAAGGCCTATGAATCAAAAACTTTGTTGTGCTTTTTATGAAAAGCAAAGGCTACTGGAATATTTAAAAAATGTCAGAATATTCAAAAAACGTTGACTTTCTTTAAAAAAACATGTCTAAAAATGTATTCTAGGCTATTTATGCACTATTAAAAAAAATAGTGAAAAACTTAACAACCGAATTCGATATTCGGTATTATTCAGTATTCGGCCAAGAGTTTATATTGTGCAGAGTTGTTCAGATGTTTGGAGGTTTTAATGTTTCGCGCTTTGGAAGTTGAAATGTTGGACAAGTGAAAGCATAGAGATTTTAAAGTTTGAAAGTTTGGAAGTTTTGATAATTAGAGGCTTTGAATGTTTAAAAACGTGTGAGAAAAATGTCATTTAACTAAGTACAAATTCTCCTAAAATCTCTTTTTTAAAGACAGAAAGAGAAGAAACAAACACATTTCACATACAGAAACTTAAAACACAGGAACAATAAACAACATCCAATTCTCATTTTTTCATCCCTTATCTAATCTTTATTATTATTGAACAGTGATTGGATCTTTGCAGGTCTTGATGTTTTCTTTGAACCTCAGTATCTGTTCCTCTGGGCTCTGTGTGAGGCTTTCTTGTTCCTCCGTGCTGACTTTGGCTCCTCATGACAGATGTTGTTTAGAAGATGACCAGCCGGCCCCCTGCCCCTGCCCCGGCCCCTGCCCCGGCCCCTGCCCCGTTCCTGATGATGTTGTCGCTCTGCAGAATGACGCAGGTGTTGCACAACATTTTCCCTGGTTATGACATCACTGATCCTCCACTGTTTTCCCTGACGCCTGATACACTTCATGTGTAAACACCACACACACACACACACACACACACACACACACACACACACACACACACACACACACACACACACACACACACACACACACACACTCCCAGCCTCAGGCCCTACTGTGTCCACGCAGGGACTCGTTGCAGTGTGACGTCACACATAGTCAGGTGAATGGATGCATGTATGCTGTGTGTGTGTGTGTGTGGCTGTGAGATGTTTGCATAATAATCAGCACAGCATCAGCAGACCTCGGTCACAAGGTAAACTTTCCACTGTGTCAGAGAAAAAAGACGTCCTTTTCACACTCGAGTAGTTTGGAATGTTCTACTTTAGAGACGCAGCCACGGAGAGGAAAGGGACAGAAAAAGGGGGTTAGGGTTAGTGTTAGTGTTTAGGTTAGTGTTAGTTTTGCCAGTTTAAACTAATTATTCCTAGTATTTGTTCCAGTATTGACACTGAACGCTTTTTACCACTTTTTCTGTCAAGTTTTTGTCACTGCAATTTTTATTTAACTTTTAACCAATTTATGTGGTTTTTAAAATCCAATTTCACCACCTTTTTTGGTCACTTTGAACCCAATTTATTTCTGATTAAAACAAGGATTTACATCTTTAAGATGACTATATATTATGGACCAAATCATAATAAACGTTCCTGGATAACAGTGGATATTATTCAGATGAATAAATAAATGTGGTTATCACAGATTCATAGAACAATAGACCATCATTTTACTGACTTTATGGATGGACCCCAAAAATCTCTCCCCTTTATTCCCCCTTATAGATGGTCCTGTCTCCACATGACTGTTCTTCAATGTTCATGTCTGTGTTCAACCACCTTCAGCTACAGTGGGGGTCCCTGGGCTCTGAAACCTTTATTGTGGGGGTCGTGGACTGAAAAGTTTGAGAACCACTGTGTAAATAAGAGAAATCACAGCATCATTAGATGATGATCACACAGAATTGGGATACAAAGAAAATGCCATAATAAAAGCTACTCAGAGGCTCACCTGTCCACAGAAGAAGAGGCCCATCTGTTCTTCTGCTCTGCTGTGAATGATCACGAGGCCAAGGATCTAAATATAGAACGGTCAAATTAAATCCAAATGACTCACGCGCTGATGACTGAGACAAGTGACTTATCCCTCCGAGGTGCCGCTCTCCGCTTTAAAGCAAACAAACCCAAAGCAGGAGTCACTTGTTCCACTCCGGATCAGTGTTGGACTGGGTCTGTCAGAGGAAGGAGGACTGGAAGGAGAGGAAGTTCTGTCACATCCAGGAGGAAGCGTGACTCACCGCTCCTACATTCTTCCAGGATGATTCAGCGCCAGCAGGAAGAGGGAAAATGCTTAACGCTGAGCGGACCAGTGCCACTGTGAGAGGAGGCAAACATCAACAAGCATTAAACACCCCGTGGGTCAACATGTGGGTCGGGACCCAAAAAGGGTCACAGAATGGCACATGTCCAAGCCGGAATTATTGTACTAATAATGTCACAAACATGCTTGATTCGCCCGGTTTGTTCACAAACGGGTCACGGATCCATTCCTGTGAGGGAAGTAGCGCTCAAACTCAATCGTGAAAGGTTTCTTTGCCTTAGCAATGCGGTTAGCCACTAAGTATGAAGCTCTCAGTGCGCTCGCATTTAATGATGTGGTGGCCCTCATTAATTGCTTCTGTCCTTCTTGCTCACATTTTGTCTTTCAAAAAACTCCAAAGGCCTATCTTTTAATCCAGGGTATTTAGTCTCCATGTGCCGAAGCATGGTTCTGAAGGCGTGTCTGATACTCTGATTGAAAAGGTCCAGCTGCAGCTGCAGTTTGTATCTGATACGTGTTACGTCGTTACGTGAGGCTAAAGTTAAGTTAGAGAGAATCCGGTCGTTTTTCAACATAAAACTCTAATAATTGTATAAATAATTTTTTCTTACTTTGCGGCTCGGTAACAAATCCCTCATGGATCGGTACCAGTCTGCGGCCCAGGGGTTGGGGACCCCCTGTTTAGTGTTTCTATCATGATTTTGTGTGCTTTTGTTTACATTTTGTGCATTTTTTGTGTTTTTTTGGGCCGCACAAATAATATGTTCACTCGCCACCAAGTGTGTGAATTTCAATGACACGACCCCAGGTATTACGTCTTCTTTTGCGTATTGAATGTTTTCAGTAGTTAACGATGTTTCTGACTTTCTGTCAATGATAGACAGAATAAAAAATATTTTTTTTTGTTTGTTTTTTTAATCTTGAAAACATTTTAGTTTTATGATGAACTTCTTCATGTCGTGTACAAATGGCTCTATTCGACTAACTCACCTCCTCCACTCCTACTGCTTCCTGTAAAGCGTCTTTGATTTTTTCTTTGAAAAGCGCAAGATAAACTGATTTAGTATTATTATTATTATTATTATTATTATTATTATTATTATTATTATTATTATTATTATTATTATTATTATTATTATTATTATTATTATTATTACTACTTCATTATATATACCATTTTAACTTTTTCCATGGTTTTTTATTATTACAGATAGCCGGTGGATGTTGACTTTTTAAGAATCACTGAGTTAAACGACATCAACCAAACAAGAAAGCAAAGGCTGATTCTGAAACACACAGAGAGAGAGAGAGAGAGAGAGAGAGAGAGAGAGCGAGCTGTCAGAGAGGAGGAGGAAGAGGAGGAAGAGGAGGGCAAAGGGCAACGCTCGGCGTTTTCCTCTCTTGGTCCCCAGAAATCTGCTCTTCCCTCTCCCTCTGCGTTCACATCTCACATTTCAGCCTTTCGACAACAGCACGTTAACTCTTTCTTTTCCACCAAGTCTGGAGAACGTCACCGTTCACCTCCAAAAAGCCTTAAAAATCAAACCCAGTTTCATTTGGATGCAGTTCTTGAGCGACGAAGGCCAGCTCTCTGAGATGTGACCTACATTCTAGATCATATCCACGGGGTCGGGTCAGTTGTTTGGAGGATGTTCCTCTCATTTGTCGACTCATGGACGGCCCCGTCCTACATCCAGGCTCTCATGGTCACTGCCTCCGTCCTCGTGATAAAAAGGCCGCTTATCACCAGTTTCCATTCAGGCGCTTATGTAACGTCAACGCAGAGAGGAAGTGCTGTCTGTGAATGAAGAATGTGCACGTGTGTGTGTGTGCACGTGAGTGAGTGTGTGTGTGTGGTTTTAAACAGAGGTGAAAGTAATGCATTACAAGTACTCACATTACTGTAATTGAGCTGCTTTTATGGGTTCTATGGGTACTTTCAGTCCTTTTATTTGTACTTAAGAATGTTTTAAAATAAGTTTTCTTACATTTCTACACCCAACTGTTAGTGAGGAAATTAGTATTTTCTGTTTTAAAATGACATTGTGAAACTATAAAAACTGAAATGACCAGACATCAATCAAATGCATCACATCATAGTCGACCAATCAGATTAAATGTAGCGCACAGCGCCAAAACAACATTGAATAAAGGTTATTTTCTCAGCTTTAGAGTTCATAAATGTAGCTATACTTAGAGCCCGAGAATGTTTTTTTTTAACTTTTGAATTGGATTCATTGGTGTTATTTTATTTCTTAAAAAGGATTGTACATTTTGACAAACCTTTTATTTTATACAGATGCCTTTGTGGAAAACAAATAGTTCCTATTATGGTAGATTTGGTCTTTTACTTTTTAAGTTTATAAATGATATGTTTACTGTATGCAAGGGAACCGTGGCAAGATTTATTACCAAAAATAAAAGTGGGGGGTGAAAGTAATTATTAAGTTTTAATTTGAGTACTATTTAATTGAGCTAATTTTTACTTGTACTTGAGTATTTTATGTATGGCTTACTTGTGCTACTTGAGTACAATTTCAATCAAGTAACAGTATTTCTACTTGAATAGGTTTTAAACCAGGTTCCACATGACAATCAACCCACTACACGTGTATGACGGTGGAAAAAGTGCACTCAGCTGATAACCTTCACACTGCGTCTCTGTCCTACACAAAGCCATGTTGTATTGTAGCGGCTGTTGCTAGGAGACAGACTCTAAACTTCTAGAAAAAGAGGGACTCTGAGCTGGTATGTCTGGAGGAAACGTTGGGGGAAAGTGTCGCCTCTCCCACACGCTCAGCAGGACGCGCTCCACGATTCATTGCAGCGCGCAGAGGGAACGACGACAGACATCAGTGATTATCAGTGATTGTGGTGGAATAGTGACAACGTTGTGAAACAAAAAAATTATGGATTCCTGCATTTTTTATCATAAAAATAAGAATCATAATGAAAAATGTTCAAATCTCTATTTCAATTTATTCAGAAATTTCAGGCAATGCCATTTAAACTCCAGGCGACTCCACATGGGGTCCTGACCTAAAGCTTGAAAACCACTGATTTAAGTGGCTCTGAATAGATAAAAACCACAAAAAGGTCTCATATCAAGTCTACATCAAACTCCAAGTCTTTCATTTTAATTATGAACTCTCACAAAAATAATAATGAGTCCCAGACTTTAAGTCTGAGTCAAGTTTAAAGTCTTTAGAGATCAAATCCCTGTTAGTGTAACTTAGGTGAGACTAAAGTCCAAGTGGCTGAAACTGGAGCAGAGAAGCGTGATATATTACCAGTATTTCACAACTTTGTTCCCTTGATGTTTTTCCTTGACATCGGCCTTTCTTGCCCTCAACGTCACATGGCCTGAGGTCAGCTGCCCGTCTGTCCCTCTGTCTGACACGCCATTAAAAACGTGCCTTATTTTCTGCACACTCAGGGTTTCCCCGCTCAAAGGAATTCATGGGTCCACTGCCGTTCTCGCACTTGTGATGGTCGTCTGAACCTAAACGTAGGGGATGATGTGAGTGTGGATATAAACAGGCTGTCAGAGAATGCTCAGCGCTGACTTTTAACCTCTGACCTCACTACGCGTCCAGAAATACCCAGAGTTCACCTGTCGTGTTTACGTCTGTCAGCGTGTCACCTGCTGGATAAACGCTGCTGTTTTTAGGCTCACTTTAATTAACAAACAACATCTCTATTCATTAAAGTGACGACTGTAAATGTTCTATTGCTTGTACAAAAGAGAAAAAGTTATGTTTTCATTTATTCATTAGTCTTAAAAATTAGGCTTGTGTCCGGTTTAATAAATTGAATTTTGACAAAATACGAGTTAACTTCTATCAACTCCTTTATAAAGCATGTTTTTTTTTCTTCTTTTTGTTCATTTTAAGGATGTGTTCCAGGAATTCTGTCGGTTTGTCATTTGGGTCATTTCATTTCATTTCAACAAATGGTCCACACACTTGGGTTTTAAAAGAAATCTGACATTTGTGTTCTGTGGTTATTCATTAGACACACATTACATTTTTAGTAATACAATTTAGTGAGGAGGGGGGTATGTGTCGATTTTTGTGCAATTTCCGTGCATCCTTATTTTTCTTCCATTTTCAGCTTCCAATATCTCAGGAACTACATCACATAGGAAACTGAATCGTGGCATATTAATACAGCTGGTGGACATGACAGCCACTCAAAATTAAAAAAAAGTTTGTCAGGGTTTGGGTCTGGAACATGTTTGGGACTTCAGTAAACAACTTAACACATACCTCAGCTCCCTGTAATTTGATCAGCTTTGAGCTATGTACATAGACTGTTCACATCACTATTGATTAGTCACATATATGTATTGGTTCTTGGGTGACAGTCTATCAAAATACTCTTTTTTACTATTTTTATTGGCCCATAACTGCATGTGGGAATGTAAGAAAAATCTGATCTCTGTTTTAATTTATAGTATAAATTATGCTCTTTCTTGGGATATAAAACAATTTTTCTTTATGCAAGTTCTTACGATTTATTTTGAACCCCAACTTTGGGCGATATCACCACTTGCACATGAAGTTGTTTACTGAAGGCCCGAACACGTTCGAGCCCAAAACCCAGACAAACTTTTTTCCAAATTTGAGAGGTTGCCATGTCAACCAGATAGGATGTATAGCAGATATTTTGTATATTCTGAGAGAGTAGGTGGAGCTGTATTACTATACCAAATTTCAGTTTCCTATGTGGTGTAGTTCCTGAGATATTGGAAGCTGAAAATGAAAAAGAAATATGGACGCACCAAAATTGTATGAAAATCGACACACACCCCTCACTAAATTGGCCTATTGAATAAGTACTGAATAACTGGTCCTCAGAAGAGAAGCCCAGACTGTCCTCTCCCTGGCCACTGTCAGCAGCTACTCCAGGGGAATCCCAAGGCGGTCCCTGACCAGCACACAGATAAAGTTTCTCCAACGTGTCCTTGGTCAACCTCGGGGTCTCCTCACAGCCCCAAAACACCAGTCGGTGTCACGCTTCATCTCACCCTCACACATGAACAAGATCCCCAAATACTTGAACTACGTCACCTCAGGCAAGACCTCTCCCCTGACCTGGACTTGGTAATCTGACTGAGAACCATGGCCTCAGTCTTGGAGGTACTATCTTTATTTGAGTTATTTCACACTCCATCGAAGGAACAGTTGGGGGTTTTTCTTCCACAGGCCAAGAAAGAAACATTGTCTGCACACAGTACAGACTCCACCCTACCATCACTCAGCTGCTGCTTGATATTCAGCCGATACAAATAATGAACAGAATGAATTAAATAAATAAATTCAATAAAAAATAAGTCATAAATATTTTTAACCAATGAACGCGACTTCAGCCACTAGATTATATTTAAAATCAATATAAATGACGCAACGCAAGCGACCGCCCTTAAAGCAATGTGACTCGCCCAATTGAGCCGTGTGACAAGTTGCTCAAAGTTGAAAATTTTGGACTTTTCAAACGACTTTGTGTGATGCTGTGTCATGACATCCAACCAAACAATTTTCTCTCCACATACTCCCCTGGTTGGAGAAGGGTGTGTCTCTTTAGCCAGGGGCTGCACTGAGAGGGCTGTACACTTCTTCTACGACCGCAGCCTTTTAAATTCTAAGTATATTTTGATTGAACTCATCTTTTAGTTGCTCTGTAAGTTTAGTTTAGTACATGCCGCCGTAGAAGAAGTTGGCAGCCTCTCAGTGCAGCCATCTCAGGGTTGTTACGTCACTGGAGGCGACGGAGTGACCAAAAAACCAGACAATGTTCAAGCGACTCATCACGGGCGATTTAAGTGACTATGTCTCTGAAGTCGCGTTTGGTGGAAACGCACATTAAGATATTGGTGCATAATATCCTGGCTCTAAATGCTGCAGGCAGGATTACAACGTGGGACTGAAACCTGAAACAGGAGCTTATTTAAAGCCCTGCTCTGTGACATATGAACTGTGACATTATGACAGCATACCTGTTCATATGATTCCTATCTTCAGATACTGACCCTCTGTGAACTTCTGGAATGTGAGAAGTTACATCAGCTGAAGCATGAATGATGGTCTCTCTATGGTGATTCCTGTTTGTGTGGATTTGTCCTCAAAGTCAAAAATGGACAATTGTAAAGATTTAAACCAAAGTCTGGAGCATCTTCAAAACTGCAGCCTTGCAGAAAACCATAATGGGCTCTTAAACATGAAGAATTGTTGAACATTTTGGTAGTTGAAAGTTTTCTAAAAGTCTAACAATGAAAGAAGGTGACATGTTCTGGTTGAACACATGCTTCCCAGGTCATCTTGTGTTCGTCCGCCGAACCCGGTGCTGGTTCCTCCTTCGGCCTGACTCAGCAGCTCTGGTATGTGATAATGGTTCACACTCATCCTTCAAACCAAAGCAGAGACTGGCACGGCGCACCAGTCTGTGCAGTCCACGGTTCGGGGTGTCGGGTTGCAGGTTTAGTCAACGCTTTGGGCCGTAGGTTGTAATCGCTCTGACTCACAGTGTGTCATCCAGCTTCTGGCGCCTGTAAAGACCTGTGTGATATTCAAACAGGGATGTGGTCAACCATGTTTATTTCCTTCCAGACATTTTTTTAACTCATATTGGGGCCAAAATAGTTGGAAGACTTTATGCAACACCCAAAAATAAAGTTTGTGTAATTTGTTTTCGAGCGTTACTCATAGTACATACTGCTATTAACGCCAACATCCATCCATGGCTTCCTGTGGACTGTGATGTTTGCAGATGACAGGGAGAGGCAGAGAGAGTAGAGGAGGATCAGGAATGAATGAAAGACCATGGGTGAAATCAAAAGAGATGGAAAACGTACTTGACTTCATTAGATGAGTGAAATACAGATACTCTTTATCCAAAACTACTTCAATACAAGTAGCTTAAATAAAAATCTTAGTCTTAGGGTGCGTTCACACAAACATGTCTCAGAGCTTTTTTTGCTTTGATGTTCTGCCTCATTTTGGCAGTGAGAACACGCAACCCAAGTCTAGAGCGGATCAAACATGCAATTTCTAGAGCGATTGTTTCTGTCCCTCGGAGCGTTTCTAATCAAAGTCTAAAACAATTAGGATCACCGTGAACACAACCGCTCTCAGAGCGGATCAAACACAGGAAGTATCGGCGATGACGTACAGCGCACGGCATTGTGGATAGTCAGGAGAACTGGCGATGGCACAAAACAGGGCTTTAAAACCACCAAATGCACGACAACTTGTTGCTGCTCCATTGTTGAATGTTGTGAAAGAACAAACGGAGCAGGAATAAGTTTCTGAGCACTCTTAAGCACTGGCTTTGACCCATTGATGACAGCCTCTTTTTTAGGTTTCTGTTTGTCTGCCTAGAGAAGGCTCTACTCCAGTAACGGCGCCTTGAAGAGCTTAACTCATGTATCTGATGCAGAGGCTGTTTGAAGCGGATTAGAATTTGAGCTCTGAACGCAAACCGAGCCAAACCAATGTGATGAAATTATCAACTGTCATCCAACCATTCAGGCCGAGTCTGGGACTTGAACTGGTGTCAAAGCAGCCCTAGAAATATTACTGAAGTATTGAAATACTTTAAATACATTTTTAAGGTCTTGGTCTTATCTTGGACTCAGGATTTCCCATGAAGACCATTGGAGACCAGCACTGATCTGCTATTCTTCAACTTCTATAATGTGAGAATAAGGAGAAGCACTGTGAACTGTTGTGGTTAATTCATGTTGCAACCTTCATGGTTTTTGAAACAGATTTGTATGGTCTTGGTCTCTGTGCATTCTGGTCTTGGGGGGCAAGTCTTGGTCTCTGATAGTGTGGTCTTTAGAACAACAACAAGTGTGTGGTGTTTCATAAACTACCAACATATTTAGGTTTGCGTTCATTGAACTACACCAAAACAACCAAACAATAGTCCTGTTTTGTATTTTTTTCTTTCAGTTTCATACATTTTCTTGTTATTTGTGTACTCGTCTTGTATGTCTTTAAAAAAAAATTTGTATTTTTGTAGACATTTTGTGTATTTTCCAGAATTTTGTATGTTCTTTAAAGTCCTTTTTGTCTTTTGTTGCAGTTTTCTGTAGTTTGTATATTTCTGTGCTATTTTTGTCTTTTTTGAAAAAAATTCTTTTTGTGTGTCTTTGGAGTAATTTTTGTGTTTTTGTCGACATGTGTATTCTTCTGTAAATGTGTGTGTTTCTGAGGTCTTTTTCCTGTAACTTTCAAGAACTTTTTGTTCTACAGGACAGCAGTGAGGTGTTGTTAAAAGTGTCAGAAATGCATTGTTTTTAAATGTTGTTCATGTAGATTATTGAATGAATGAATTAGATTCTTTATTCATTTTAAGTTGTGTTGCAGATGTTTTCATGACACCTGTGCTCTGTGACGGCACTTAAAAAACAAAACAAAAAAAAAAACATCACCTTCACTTTTTCTCCTCCGTGTTTACACGAGCGCTGGAGGAAAACAAAGCCGACTTTCTCTCTCTTTTTTCTCTTTTTCTTTCATTAACAGTCCTCACAGCACGCGCGTCATCGACAACGCGTCAAAGCAACAATCCCTCCCACGCAGCCCACACATTACAGCCCATTAGCTTCCTCTGGTGATGGGTTCACGTTGTGTTGTCACAGAAACAGTTAGTGTTGCTGAACTTCCAGGTTTGAGTGGTGACACGACGACCAAAGCTATAGCTGGTGATTTACTGTTTGAGTCCATCGTATTCAAAGGATGGAAAACCAACATAATTACAACTAAAGGAGTAAAGAAAAGGTTTGAATGAAGCTTCTTCACAAAGCTTTAACCTGAATTCATTCATTAATTAACAAAAGCAGCAATGAAATGAAATGAAATGTGCTTTAAACATACAATAATTGACCATTATGGACAACTTCTCATTTGAATGAACTGAATAATTCCCATTAATGTATTATACAGTATATAAAAGAAAGCCCTATGCCCTATGGACAACCCCCGGTGCTACTGGTACGGTTAAAAAAGTATAAGTACGCAGCTTCTTAGGTTATGTTTTAACCCAATTTTTAGGTTTAGGTTTAGGTTTAAGTTTAGGGGTCGGGGTCTGGGTCGGGTTAGGGTTAGGTTATTTTAACTCAATATTGCAACAATTTTAAGGGTTAGGATTAGGTTTAGGTTTAGGGTTCGGGTTCGGGTTCGGGTTAGGATTAGGTTTACGTTTAGGTTTAGGTTTAGGTTTAGGTTTAGGGTTAGGATTAGGTTTAGGTTTAGGTTTAGGGTTAGGATTAGGTTTAGGTTTAGGTTTAGGTTTAGGGTTCGGTTTAGGTTCAGGTTTAGGTTTAGGTTTAGGTTTAGGTTTAGGTTTAGGTTTAGGGTTCGGGTTAGGATTAGGTTTAGGTTTAGGTTTAGGTTTAGGGTTCGGGTTCGGGTTAGGTTTAGGTTTAGGTTTAGGTTTGGGGTTCGGGTTAGGATTAGGTTTAGGGTAAGGTTTAGTCTTGGTCACACGACCTAAACTGGTCAAATAGGGGCGCTGTGTATGGATAGAATGTTGGTGTATTGATACGGTAACCGTACGGATAGCCACTGCCTATATAAAAAGTGAGTGTTGAGAATCACATTGTGTATTAAAAACACAGCAAATTATGTCTTCAAATAAGCAGAGGTGAAAGTAACAGATTACAACTACTCACGTTACTGTAATTGAGTAACCTTTATGGATACTTGTACTTTTTTGAGTATATTTCTAAATCAGTAATTGTACTTGTTCTTAAGTGCGTTTTAAAAGAACTAAAGCAATTAATTACATTTCTACACCCAACTGTTAATGAGTAAATTATAATTATTATTTGCTTTAAAATGATCAATGGACATTGTGAAACTACAAAAAAAATGAAATGTCCAGATAACAATCAAATGTACACATTATTGCACCGCACGAAAACGTACAAAACATAAATGTATCTATACTTAGAACCTGAGAATTATTTTAATTTGAATTGAATTTATTTTATTTAAAAAAAAAAGAATTATACCATTAAAAAAACAAAAAACATTTTATTTCATACTGATGTCTTTATGAAAAGTAAATTCAGTTTCAGTTGTGCAAGATCTTGTCCCTTCCTATTTAAGTTTATACATGAGATTTTTACTGTATGCAAGGGAGAAAGTAATTAGTAACTTTTATTTTGAGTACTATTACATTGAGCTGCTTTTTACTTGCACTTGAGTATTTTATGAATGACTTACTTGTACTTGAGTACAATCTTAATCAAGTATCAATACTTCTACTTGAGTAGATATATCAGTACTCTTAGCGTCTCGGCAAATATGTTAGTTTTAATGTATGGTTTTAACCGCAGTATTTTAAAGCGATAATTTAATCTGATTTGCTGAAAATAATGATTCCCCAAAATATACAGGTCATTTCATGCTACTTTTCACTCACAGTTGCTTTCAAACACAGAACCTTAAAAACTAACATTTTCATCCATTATCACGCATTATTGATATATTTGATTAGTTCAGGTACAGTATGTAGCCTGTGCAGCTAAAGCATCAGAACAGGGACATTTTTAGCATTTCAAACCCTATAAACTGATTAACAGAGTGATTAACACTAAATAAAGTATTTAATAAGTCTGTGAATGAGCATCTTGTCTTTTATATTCAACAATGTGTTGTTGTTTGTTTGAAGATCCTCACACATTATAGTCTGCTCTGTGTTGGCAGATAGAGATGCTAATTCTACCACAAACTGTCAAAATTCCACTAAAAATATAGCCTACAGCAGTGTTTCTCAAACTTGTTTGGCTCAAGTACCTCCGTTCTCTTATTTCTGAATCCAAGTACCCCCCTTTGTCCAGCTACAACATTTTCTTCAGAATAATATAAAAAAACAAAGTATAAAAATATCTGAGCTGGCGCATCACTTTGTGCACTAGTACTGGCAACAACAACACACATTATCAAAAGCTAATTCTAGGAAGAAAAAAAAGTCTTAGGAGGTGCCAAAAATGTGTGATATTAAATTGGGGTCACGACCCAAAAAAGTTGGCAACCACTGATGTAATGTCACATACAGTGTCGCCCTACAGTAAAATGTGTCTATGAATTTTACCTATACTAATGAGGAACAACATATAATATTAAAAAATAGTAATAATCTGTAACCATGAGTAGACTTACATCGCTAATGTGTAATTTGTTTTAATGCATGAGGGCTCCTGACTGCTGGTCCATTTGTATTGTAGTTTCCAATTTTTATATTGCATTCATGTACCCCCTTTGACAATATGCGAACCCCTGGGGGTACCGTACGACACTTTGGGAACCCAGGCTCTAAACCCAAACTGGAAACCCAGCTCCTACAGCGGTTCACTGCGCTGTTTAGATCATTTTTCACTCAGTCACGTCTTATTTCTCCTGTATTTTTTTGTTTATTATATATTCAGGCCCATTTATTTTTTCCATTATTTTTAACTACATAAGATAGAAAAATCTATACGCCTAAATTTTTGTGACACACCTGCAGCATTGCAGGAAACAGCTTTAAGACACCTGATACAGAAAAGGGAGAGAAGGGCGAGGAGAAGGCACAGGCTGCAGAAATGAGGATATGAAGATATACGTAGGCTACATCTGAATGAGGTAACCTTTTAAATAATAATAATACATAATAAAAATACTACTGGTTTTCTATGTGTTTCCGAGAGTAGGGACTAATCTCACCCAATAAAAAAAGGGAAAACAATAGCCAGGAATATACTGCATATTTGCTTCCTGGTAAAGAGAGTAGCTCTAACAACATGTAAAATGATAAACGATCCGGCATCTCCCAGATTTTTTTCCGGCATTTATTTCATTGGATCCAGCATCTCATTTGTCTTTTTTTTTTCTTCTGCGCCTCATTTGCTTTTTAGGTGTTTTGATAAAATTTGTAAGTATTATATTTGGACAGCTGTGTCTTTTATAGGGTTGAAATCACTGGAAATGTCATTGTACACACAAAACTGAATGTAAAAACTGACCGTGAATGAGAAAGAGAGGGAAAAGTCAGGCCACGCCCACGCTACGTCTAAGGAGGGATTTTGCGCAAAAATAGTTCCTCTGTGTCAGCTTGGAAGATGGTAGAAAATGGTTAAGAGGTTTATGAAGCCAATAAGTGAAGCTAAGCCTGAGGTAAAGGTCGTTTCTGTGGAAATCGCGGAGGAGGATAGCAGCAGTTAGCGGAGCGTGTAGCAGCATCTGTAGCGATGATGCTACAACAGACAGGACATGGAAGGAGAACTTTCCAAAGGACATGAGGAGGACTCAGGGACAGAGAGGAAAAGGAGACGACGGGGAAAGTTCTACTATGGACATTGAGACCAGGCTCAGTTTGAAGCTAAGATGAGCTGCTGCTCTAGGTTTATGAAAGACAAGGCAGGCCTTGGCTGTGAAACAAGTTGTGAGGCTGTTGTTTTTGGCTGTTTTGGACAAATAAAAGGTAAGCACACATTTTATTTTCATTTTCTGCTGTGCTGCTGATTCATTAGAGGAGTTATGGTCTTATTTTTAATGTATAAATGTTTGTAAATATTTAATATTGGTGGGTTTCTGTGTTCTGAAAGTTTGGCGACCTTTGTGATGAGTGGCTAAATTAGCGGCAATTTTACGCTGTCCTTGGTGCTGAAACATGGCAGATGTGACAGCTGTGACTCACAGTGAGAGACGGATGTTACGTAACGAGCGATTGTCCATGCTTCTATAGTGCTGATTCATCATTCTTTTATTAAACATTTAGGTAAATATTTTTTTTCTGTTCACATAATATTTTTGGCCCATTTAATTAGCAAAAGGCACTTTAAAAAAAATGTATTCCGTGACATTTGCCAGTGGCCAATCCATTCGCCGACCTGATCCTTTCAGATCTACGCATGCGCGAAACTCGTCTCCATCCAGTCAGTCTATTGTACGGCAGTTTGTGTACTATTTAGAATCAGAATCAGAAATGTTTTTAATGGCCATGTACAGTTTTAAGGACAGTACAAGGAATTTGTCTTGGTAGTTGGTGCACAAAACAAACAACAACAAAAAAATAAAAAATAAAGAAAAAAAACAAAGAACAACCCAGCAACAATAATAATAATAATAATGATAAATATAAAAGATGAGGGATAAATAAAGGATAGATAGAGAATAAAGGATAAATAGGATAAATATATATATATATATATATATATATATATATATATATATATATATATATATATATATATATATATATACAGTGCAGCAGATAATGTCATCATGGAGGTGGTGATCGGGTGGGGGGGGGGGGTTCAGTGGGTGACTTGGGGTGTGTTCATGTGGATGGTGGCAGAGGGAAAGAAGCTGTTTTTGTGTCTGGAGGTTCTGGTCCTGATGGACCGAAACCTCCTTCCAGAAGGGAGAGATTGAAAGAGTTTATGACCGGGGTGGGAGGGGTCGGCCAAAATCTTTCCTGCACGCCTCAAAATCCTGGAGGCGTACAGGTCCTGGAGGGAGGGCAGATGGTGATGGAGGAGCAGAGGATGGACTGGATGATGGAGCTGTAGAAGTTCACCATCATCTTTGTTGGCAGACTGAACTTCTTCAGCTGCCGCAGGAAGTCCATCCTCTGCTGAGGTTTTTTGATAAGGGAGCTGATGTTCAGCTCCCACTTGAGGTCCTGAGTGACGATGGTCCCCAGGAAGCAGAAGTACTCCACAGAGCTCACTGTAGAGTCTCCCAGGGTGAGGGGGGTGAGGGGGGCTGGGTTCTTCCTGAAGTCTGCTATCATCTCCACTGTCTTTAAAGCGTTGAGCTCCAGGTTGTTCTGGCTGCACCAGGACACCAGCCGGTCTGTCTCCCACCTGTAGTCAGACTCGTCTCCATCAGAGATGAGACCGATGATGGTCGTGTCGTCTGCAAACTTCAGGAGTTTGACCGACTGGTGAGAGGAGGTGCAGCTGTTGGTGTACAGGGAGAAGAGCAGAGGAGAAAGAATACAGCCCTGAGGAGATCCAGTGCTGATGGTCCGGGGAGCAGAGATGGTTTTTCCCAGTTTCACGTGCTGCTTCCTGTCAGACAGGAAGTCTGTGATCCACTTGCAGGTGGAGTCTGGCACATTCAGCTGGGAAAGCTTGTTCTGAAGGAGAGCTGGGATTATAGTGTTGAAAGCAGAGCTGAAGTCCACAAACAGGATCCTGGTGTAGGAGCCTGGGGAGTCCAGGTGCTGGAGGATGAAGTGGAGAACCAGGTTTACAGCATCGTCTACAGACCTGTTGGATCTATAAGCAAACTGCAGGGGGTCCAGGTGGGGGTCGGTGATGTCCTTGATGTGGGAGAGCATGAGGCGTTCAAAGGACTTCATGATTTAAAAGGTTGAAACCCTGCTATTTAAAAAGAATTTATTTTGGTTTTTATTTTATTTTCAGTTTTTGTATATATCGTCTTGCGGTGTTTTTTCCTCGTCTTGTTTTTTTAAATTAACAATTGTTACGGTGAAATTTACGGTTACCTCGTCTTTGACTTGAAAACACACTCTGTGGTGATAAATGATGAAGACCAGACAGGAGAGATGATGAAGTAATAAAAAAATGATTTCATCTAAACTAAATAAAAAGGTACAAAGCGGGATAGACAAGGAAGTGGTCTCCTCTGGCCAGAGGAGAGGCGCGAAGAAGGGCCCAAATGTTCCTTTCACACACATTTATACCCCACTGTCCCTCCTCCCCCCTTCCACAGACAGCAAAGAAGAGACCAGGGGGGGGAAGGTCAGTCTACCGGAGGTGACACCTCCGATGTCGGGGTGAAAGTTAGATGTGTGTGTGTGTGGGTGTGTGAGTGAGTGAGTGTGTATGTATGTGTGTATGTGTATATGATGTGTGTGTGTGTGTATGTGATGTCTGGGGTGGGTTTGGACGTGCTCTGGCCTTCGAGATTAAACTGAGGCCAACTGACATTCCTTTAGAGAAGCTGTATTATGGGAGTATGGGTCCACTGACTTTGCAGGAAGAGGAAAAGACATCAGACAGGCGTGGAAAGTTACAAATTGGGGTATTAAGTTGAATGAGATCAAAAAGCAAATATATGAGTATACATAATTAATCAATTTTGCCACCACACAATTAAAAACACCACAAAACAGTCACACATTTACATGTGTTCCATTAAAATATTTAACAAACATCATATGGTCGGTTTACATTCAAATATCACGTCCCAGGAGCTCTCTCGTAAAGACTGCGAATGAAGGAAGTGACGTAGTCTACGCACATGCATTGAAAAGATCCCAAAGGATCAGGTCTGTGTAAAGATTGGGCACTGACAACAGTTCTGTGTCTCTTTTACTGCCGCAACAACACGCGGCCTTAGTTCCTGAACCTGATTTACAAATGAAGCGCTGCCCTCATTTATTGGTCAAGCTCCACTTCAGCACTGGGAGAAAAATCCTGATGCTGTGCCTGAAAAAAACCACACTGTCAATAATATTCAGAACAAATCAAAGTTCCCTTTGCATTTCCCTTTGTATTTCAGCTGGGAACTTTGATGCTCTTTGTTGAAATCAGACCTGCTTGTAAAGTCTAAATTTTTTTGAGAGACGCAGTTTAGTGACGCAGTTTCCTCACCTGCTGCATGGAATTCACTAAGAATGCAGCAATCATTAGTGCACCAGCAGAACTGGTGCAGACCGCCCCTATTGAAATGAGTGTTTGCTCATTTAATGTGGAGACGTCAGTGCGCACAAGCACACTGATATTTGAGGAAGGTAAATTGGAGGCAGATGGACTTCTCAGTCTGCTGCACAAACATTTAATAATGTAGAAAACTAAATAAACAAATAAAAAGGTTTTTTTTTTTTTTTTTAAACAACAACTTTAAAACCGAATGATATTTTCCCCCCTGTTTTAATGTGGGTGCTCCATCAGGTCATGTAACTTTGATCTGATCAGTCCATGAAAAATAAGCAGATTAGGACAGAAACCGTCCCATTGATCTACCATTGATCTGAGTTAATGCAGCAAGTCTGTCAATCAGTCTGCATCATTTGAAGATGATCTACTGACCATCATCCAGTGCAGGTCTCAGCAGCGCTGTGTCACGCACACTCTCATATGTCACCATCAGTGATCTGATCTGCTGATTCTGGCCTGACATCAATACGACACAAGACTTTGACGGTTAAAACATGGACAGAAAGGAGATCAGTGGAGCAGTGAGTCCGTAGCTAAATCGATCCATGGTCATATCCATATCCATCTCTGCACACAGCAAACCTCTTTCTCTCTCTCACACACACACACACACACGCACGCACGCGCGCACGCACGCACGCACACACACACACACACACACACACACACACACACACACACACACACACACACACACACACACACACACACACGACTGGAGCCTTTTGTTTATCTCTGCTGTGTTTTCTGTCCACATTTATGGCAGCAATGATCTCTGCGTGTGTTTGCACCTCCTTTTCAGTTGTAGTATTTTCTGGTACTAAAACAATCACAAATGAGTTTGACAATATATCTCAATATTTTTAAAATGTCCAAATCAATTTTCTAAATTGTGTTTTTTAACAGAAAAAAAACATTTGATTGCACAAACAAATACCTATCACATTAACGCCCGGTCACTAGGTGTCAGTGAACGCACCATCAGACCTTGTTAAAATACTTCAATGCATTTTAGTTGGAAGTTGATTGCACTTTATTTTCATTAAACATACTGGACACTTTTATAGATATAGATGTATGGGGTTACTTTTTTAATTTCTATCTTACTTTGTTTATTAAATTTGTATTTAATGTTTTGTCATTATTATCATATATTCTGTTTTCCTCACATTTCCCTTTTTAATTTTCTTGCTTTATTTAATCAATTATTGTATTTTTATTTTCTTTAAGATCTGTAAAGCACTTTGTAACCCTGTTTTATAAATAAAGATTATTATTATTATTATCATTGTTCGTATTTTTATTATTATTATTTAGTGAGATTTCCATTTTTGTAATGAAACTTTGGCCAAAGATTCCGTTAACCTTACAGTACAAATGTCCGCTGCTCTCATGGATTTCTTCCTCCGTGTGTTGGTGCGTGCAGCGTGCTGCATGTGGTGGTCGTACAATTGGGATTTTGTCCATTTGAATACACACAAATTCTATCCTTTATGTTTGTGTCCAACAGGCGAGTCAAACTCAAAAAGAGTCGCAGAGAAAAGCTGAATCCTTGTGTAAATCACCATAAAATTCAGTTTCAGAAATCACATATTTCAGTTAAATCTCAGACATTCGCAGGAGCTCTCGATTGTTCCGTGCTCATTATTGCACAGTTACAGTAAATGTCCATTCGTAAATGTGGCAGCAACTTTACATTTTCATAAAACCTGGCAACAAAGATCCTGCAACTAGAATTGTAATTTTTGGGGAGAAATTAGTTCCAAAATCAAGGAATTCTGAAATAAAAAACCTTGACCTTCTGAATTTGTTTTAATATTGTAATTACTGTATTCCATCAGTCATATAGGGGGCAATAATGGTTAAAACATTTTCAGTATCTTAAAAGAAATCTGTATTTTACTGGTTTGGCACTTTTGAGACATGTCCTGTTGCAATGAAGTGTGATTAAGATAATGTAGCATTATATGGATTTTATTACAGTATCTGCTTCCTAGAATAAGAATGTTTATTTATTTAGTTTAAAAAAAAAAAAATCAAATGTGTCCATTGTGGGTCTAATAAAGCATTATCTTATCTTTGGTGTTTACACGTACAGTGTATTGGTGCTTATTTCTATTGGTTATATAAATATGAATAAGCACATTTTCAAAAGTTCAATACGTCATGTACACTACATAGACATTTAGAAACATTTGACATTTCTGTTAATCATCCCCTGATTTTATATTCACCTGATCTAGAACACTAAAAAGATTTTGTATGCTACAATTTACTTAGATTGTTGATTTTTTTTTCTTGATATTGAACCAATAACTCATTTTAATCATAATTATTTGCTAATAATACTTATGTGCAATGGTAGATGTGGATGACCTTGTTTTTTTAAAAAAATAGATGGTGAGTGGAAAAATTGTGCCTTAGTGTGTGTTAATGAATTGTGAAGCTGCAGCGATGGAAAAATCAGAACACACCTATGGTTAAACTGTGTGTGAGTGTGACACAGCTATATTATTATTAGCTTTATTTTCAGAGGTGGAAGTAATTAATTAAAAGTACTCACATTACTGTAATTGAGTATATTTTATAGGTTACTTGTACTTTTAAAGTATATTTCTAAATCATTAATTTTGCCTATACTTAAGTATGTTTTAAAAGAAGTAATTTGATACATTTCTACACCCAACCGTTCCCTAGTAAATGATTTAAAAATTGCTACTTTAAACCGCAGTGCTGTACTGATTGATTATAATGCTGATATTTTTAGTCGTGTCATTTCTGATCAACTCCCATCCACTTCCTTTAGTTCAGGTTTTCCTACCTATTATGTTGTTACCCACGTGGTACATCTGTCATTGAGTTCATAAATGTATCTACACTTAGAGCCTGGGAATTTTTTATTTACCTGTATTAATTGGCGTTATTTTATTAACAAAGTTTATACATGAGATGTTCACTGTATGTAAGGGAACCGTGGCAAGATTTATTATCAAAAGTAAACGTGTGGGGTGAAAGTAACTTGTAACTTTTACTTTGAGTACTTTTTAAAATGCACACACACGTAAAACAGTTCAACACCAAAATATTCAATTTAAACATATCAGCAGAGCTGAAAGTTATGGATCACAAGTACGTTACTGTAATTGAGATGCTTTTATAGGTACTTGTACTTTTTTTGAGTATATTTCCAAATCAGTAATTTTACATATACTAAGGTACGTTTTAAAAGAAGTAATTCATTACATTTCTACACCCAACCGTTACTGAGTAAATTATTATTTTTTGGTTTTAAAATGATTGCGAATCAACAAAAAAATGATATCGTAGCCGACAGACCAGGTTATATAACCTATAACGCACCGCATCAAAACAGCATTGCATGCTGGTTATTTACTCAGTTTTAGACTTCATAAATGTATCTATACTTAGAGCCTGATATATATATATATATATATATATATATATTTTGAATTCAATTAATTGTACATTTTGACAAACCTTTTATTTTGTACAGATGTATTTGTGGAAAATAAAATGAGTTCCAATTGTGCAATATTTGGTTTCTTCCTTTATATACGTTTCTACATGAGATGTTTACTGTATGCAAGGAAACCGTACCAAGATTTATTTTCAAAAATAAACGTAGGGGGTGAAAATAACAAGTAACTTTTACTTTGAGTACTATTTAATTGAGCTATTTTTTACTTGTACTTGAGTATTTTATGTATGACTTGTACTTGTGTAGAATTTCAATCTTTACACCTCTGATTATATTTTTTAAACCTTTATTTACAGGTATTTCTCATTAAGATTCCAAAGAGAAAAGCGTTACATTATTAAATATTCTAAGTGAAATCACACAGTTGGTGTTTTGGACGTAATGTTTAACATGAACTTAGATTATAAAAGCATTTATTCCATAAAGAATTGGTGTGAAAGAGTGAATTTGTGTTTTGTAACACATTTATGATAAACAGTAGATATGAATAATCTGAGAAGATCCAAACGTCATTGTTCTTCATATGTTCATTATCTCCTGAGGCTGATACAGTAAAGCACATCTACCGGGATTTCATTTCATGTTTAGGATGTGGAGGTTTTAAAGTGGAATTAAAGATAATGTACTTATCATTACAGTAGTATTAAGCAATTTTAAATAGGCATATCATGTATGGACTTTTAACAAACAAACCATACTGATAGGTTAACATTAAAAAATACTGTAAATAAATGAACATTTTATATTTACTGTAAATATATGAACATTTTATATTTACTGTAAATATATGAACATTTTATATTTACTGTATATATTCCCGACGTTCAAAATGTTTGTACATATTTCTGTATATTCTAGTGGTTCCCAAACTAAGGTACGAGTAATCCTGGGGGTATTTGAACACCTTTCAGGAGATACACAGAAACATTTCAGTTTATTTTTTAAAATTATAGAATTTTTTTTTTGCGCACAAACTTTTTTTCTCATCCATCAATAATAATTTGTGGCACAACTCTTTAAAATACACCGAAAGGTGAAAATCAAATTCTAAAATGAGCAAAACATCAGAAATAAATGAATAAAAAGGCTTAATTTTAAGGTTAATGTTGGACGAGACAGGAAAGAGTTTAGACGAGCCTGCAGACACAAACAAATAATGTGTAACATGACCTAAGGGGTACATTGTTTTTTATTTTTTAAGATTGTGTTCACGGTCCCATTTATTGTTTTTTCTAAAAGGTGGCAGCTCTAGTTTTGTACGCTTGGGTCAGCGTTAGCGTAGCTTCTGTGATTCAAAGCGACTGAATGGATTCAGACTCTGGAGAAAGCACACAGACGTTTGAATAGGAACTATTTCCATGTTTTATTGAATGGACACATTGGACAGGGTCAGACACTGTGAATGAACAGATGAATGCAGCTTACCTTTAGCGACGACGCTACGCTAACGCCAAAGCTTATTATGCTAGCCAGAAACCCAGCAGACAATGTAGCTGTAGAATTGAAGCACACAGAAATCTACATTGTATGCCAGGTTCAGGACAAAGCAAAGGTCTCCAAAAGGCTTTTCCATCAGCAACGTGTATGAATCACACTGTAAAAAACTACCTGTATAATCTAGTGCATTAAACTGATGAAAAGTGTTTATTACAAACACATAGAGCATATAATAATACAGTGTGGGAAAATGCATTTGCAAATATAAACATTAACAGACGACAAACGTGATGATTTTTATTCAGAAACAACACGTCTGCTTACGTTATGTGAGAACCTTTAGTTTACAGTTTCAGAGAATTAAAAACAAACTCACAATAAATTTTTATTGTTTAAATTTAGTTCATAGTTCTATCCTACCTTGTCTTGTATTATTTTATCTCATCTTACCTAGACGTATAATAACTTATCTTTTCCTACCATAGATTAGATTATATTAACTTATCCTACCTTAACTTGTCTTAATTTATCTTATCCTACCTTAACTTATATTAACTTATTATTTCCCATTTTAACTTATATTAACTTATCATATCCTACCTTAACTTTTATCAATTTATCTTATCCTACCTCTACTTTTATTAACTTGTCTTAACCTACCTTAACTCATATTAACTTATATCCTACCTTAACATATACAGTATTATTCTACTTTAACTTATATTAACTTATCTAATCCAACCTTGTTTTATTGTAACTTATCAAATCACATCTTAACTTGTCTTATATTATCTAATTGTATCTTATCATATAATATCATATCTTAAAATGTCTTATTTTATTTTATTTATCCTATCTTATCTTATCTTATCTAATCCTACCTTAAGTTATATTTACTTATCCTTATCTTATTTTACCTTACCATATGTTATCTTTAATTACACCTACCCTATCTCATCTTATTTTTTCCTACTGTATCTTATCTTATCTGTTCCAACCTCTTATTCCACTATTCTATCTTCTGTTTTGCTCTTTTATCTTCTCTTATTTTGATACTTCTGCTCCTAAAAACTGATGACTGACCTATCTGCTGAGATTGCTACATCCCTATTATTCAACCTGATTATTACTAAATGCCAAACTCATTTTCCACCGCACTAAAGCATGCAAAGGAAGAAGAGGAAGACACTAGTTGTGACACAGATCTTCCTGTCTGCGAGGTCACAGGATGGAGGCGTTTCAGCCAATGAGAGCGCAGCGAGCCCTCGCCTGAGGAGGAAGTGGGCTGAGCCGCCGGAGACCCAGTAGCCAGATGTAGCTGCTGATTTCTACACAGGATCTACACTGCCTACTGAGCAACTGACAGCTGCCCCGAGGCCTGGCAGTTTGGATTGGATTGGGTTGGTAGTACGACTCCCACCTGTGCAGAGAGAGAGAGAGAGGCTTTATCATTAGAATGAACACACACGTAAAACAATTTAAACATATTAGGGATGTATTTCTACCAGGGTTGGGGTCAATCATAATTGTAATGTGTGTGTATTGTGTGTGTGTGCACAGTGTTTGTGTGTGTGTGCACCACGAGTGTTTGTATGTGTGTGCGCACCACGTGTGTTTGTGTGTGTGTGCACCACGAGTGTTTGTATGTGTGTGCGCACCACGTGTGTTTGTGTGTGTGTGCACACCACGAGTGTGTGTGTACATGCACCACGAGTCTTTGTATGTATGTGCACCACGAGTGTTTGTGTGTACATGCACCATGAGTGTTTGTATGTGTGTGCGCACGACGTGTGTTTGTATGTGTGCGCACCACGGGTGTTTATGTGTGTGCGCACCACGAGTGTTTGTGTGTGTGCGCACCACGTGTGTTTGTGTGTGTTCGCACCACGAGTGTTTGTGTGTACGTGCACCATGAGTGTTTGTATGTGTGTGCGCATGACGTGTGTTTGTATGTGTGCGCACCACGAGTGTTTGTATGTGTGTGCGCACGACGTGTGTTTGTATGGGTGCGCACCACGGGTGTTTATGTGTGTGCGCACCACGAGTGTTTGTGTGTGTGCGCACCACGTGTGTTTGTGTGTGTGCGCACCACAAGTGTTTGTGTGTACGTGCACCATGAGTGTTTGTATGTGTGTGCGTATGACGTGTGTTTGTATGTGTGCGCACCACGGGTGTTTATGTGTGTGCGCACCACGAGTGTTTGTGTGTGTGCGCACCACGGGTATTTATGTGTGTGCGCACGACGCGTGTTTGTATGGGTGCGCACCACGGATGTTTATGTGTGTGCGCACCACGAGTGTTTGTGTGTACGTGCACCATGAGTGTTTGTATGTGTGTGCGCATGACGTGTGTTTGTATGTGTGTGCACCACGAGTGTTTGTATGTGTGTGCGCACGACGTGTGTTTGTATGTGTGCGCACCACGGGTGTTTATGTGTGTGCGCACCACGTGTGTTTGTGTGTGTGCGCACCACGAGTGTTTGTGTGTACGTGCACCATGAGTGTTTGTATGTGTGTGCGCACAACGTGTGTTTGTGTGCGCACCATGAGTGTTTGTGTGTGTGCGCACAGTGTTTGATTAATCAATTGATGAATCGATTATGAAAAAATTGTTAGTTGCAGTTCTAATAATTGACTTGAAATTCTATAAAAATGTTCAATTATAATTTGACGGTAAACCGAGGAACCATGATAAAGTTCTATGTACAGTTCTAAACATGTAGTTAACAATTATTAAAATATGTTTCAATATGTAACAATCTAGGGGTATACTGACACAAAAAAGGCTCAGACACTCACACCAAAAATATTAATACCAATATTTTCATTGATTAGGAAGCCGAACAAAGTGATCAATTGATATGAAATAAATTGGATAATACGTATTTGTTGAACTTTGAGAATGGAATTGTAATTGACTTTGTGAGGATAAAAAATAATTATGTTTAATTGTAATTGGGAACAAATGCTGGTCAGTGTAATCGTGAATGAGTTGTAATTGAACATTGGTAATTGAAAATGTAACTGAAAAATGTAATTGACCCCAACCCTGATTTTTACCCTTTCAGACCACTGGGGTTACTGGTAAATAACTACTAGATCAAGGGTGTCAAACTCATTGTAGTTCAGGGGCCAAATACGGAGCAGTTTAATGTAAAGTGAGCCACAGTTTATAGACGGACGGGAAATTGTTTTCAATAGTTTTCAGTATCAGTTAAATTTGCTATAAAAAATCCTAATTTTGTCACCAATTTTTTGTGTAATTTAGAGGAATTTTGTGCCATTGTTTCTGAGAAATTGCAAGATTAGAGGAAAATTTGTGATTTTTTTCCACAATTTGAAATAAAAAACGACTGCATTAATGTGATATAAATAAAGGAAACATGCAAGCCCCTAGAATATTGTGGAGTATCATCAAATTACTGCATTTGTCCATCAACAACTTGATTATTTGGTAATTTACACAAAACTTCATGTTTTCTCTATCATTTTTACTTTCTCCTGTGGGCCGAATTGGATGCTCTAAAGGGCCAGATTTGGCCCCCAGGCCTTCAGTTTGACAATTGTGTACTATTATATCCTACATTCAAAGTAATTAATTTTGTTAAAAATCAAATATTTCTTAGTTTTCGATAACGATAACAAAATACTGAATGCTGATCATTCATTGGTCGGTAGAACTGTGAGAAAATGGAAATGAGGCGCTGTCATTGGTCAAAGTTTCAGACGTACAAATCAGCAGTTTTCACTAACGTTTACTAAATAAACAACAGTAATTATTATAATTTAATCACTGGGTGTAGTGGTAAATTACTACAGATGATCCAACCTTCAAACTGGTTTATTTTAATTAAAAATAAATAAATAAATGAATAAATGACAGCAGAGGAAACCAGCATTCACAATCTAATACTTTTTGCAGCTATTTGTGTGTTTCCGTTTGAACAATGTTGGTCATTCATTGGTTTCTAGAATGCTGAGGCGGGGAAACTACAGTATCGCCTGAGTTAAGATCACAGGGAATATTTGACTAAATATGAGCAGAAACAGAAAGACTGGAAGAATATATATATATATATATATATATATATATATATATATATATATATATATATATATATGAAGAAGAAAAAAACATTGGACACAGAATATTATAAACAACATAAATACTACACACATTTACAATACAGTGAGATTGAAGCGTTTAGGTATGTTCCCAACATTTTTCTTGTCATGACCTCATTTTCACAACACAAATTTCTGGCGACGCCAGAGACATTTTATTTTTCTTGAATTAGTTTTTGATCACGTTTGATAAAGTGTTAAAAAGACACAGTAGCCAGTATTATTGCACAAAGTCACAATATGGGTCAGCTCAGATATTTTTATACTGCATTTTATTTGAACTAAATTCATATTTTAGAAAGAGAAAGTATAAAATACCCTTTGTTTGAGATTGTATGTGGTGTTTTAATTTGAAAAAATATAATTATTTAAGATCTTTGAGTTTTCTGCCTCTTCCTGCACTGTATCTATTTCTGTGATATTATGTATGGTGTTTTATTTTAACTGTGCAAAAATAATGAATAAATAAATACATTTGAAAAAAATTGAAAATCAAAAAATATAATTTTAATCAGTAATTTAAATTTTGTATTATTACTAGACATTTCAGGCGACCCTATTTTATTACCAGACAAGCTCAAATTTGAAAAACACTGGTTTAAACGCTAAAGTCGGTTTGCTGCTAGCATTAGCACATTATACAGTATATGAGATTTTAATCCAAGTTGATTTGGTTCTGCAAAAGTCAACACAAAAGAGGAAGAAAAATTTAATCTATTAATAAACGTGAAATAAATAAGACTACACCAGAAAAAAAACTCATATTTTAATCATTATTTTGCACTTTCGCATATAAATAAAAGACGAAATATGTACGGCAGGATCGTCACTTTCAATCTATTTGATTTTGTGGCCAATTTCCATGTAATTTGGTGAAATTTTGTGAAATAATTTGAAGAAAATTGCAGGAGTTTGGTTATTTTAACAATTTCAGATTAAAAATTACTTACATCATGTAAGATACGCATGGGGAAATTGTGAGCCCTGCTAATATTGTGGAGTTTGATTGAATTTGTGTTTTATTTGGTCATTTCCACAATGACTCATGGTTTCTCTGAATTTTTGGGTTTCTGCTGCGTGTCAAATTGGATGCTTTTAAGGGGCGAGAAATAACAAAATGTGCTGACAGCTCGGTGACATAACGCAGTTGTTAATATTGGTAAAGTTTTACATTCTAAAGTGGTTTTATGCTTTATCCAGATGTAAAACACCTGCAATGATTTTCACCATGTCATTCTGTTACAAGTTACCATGGAAACATTGGATTCTGGATTCCCAATAATTCAGCTACTACACACGCACACACACGCACACACACGCACGCACGCACGCACGCACGCACGCACGCACGCACGCACGCACGCACGCACGCACGCACACACACACACACACACACACACACACACACACACACACACACACACACACACACACACACACACACACACACACACACACACACACACACACACACACACACACACACACACACACACACATGCAGATCAGTTGAATGAAAAGCGACCTTGTCCCAGCTGAGGACGGGAGCAAAGTGAGAAGTAGAAGAGCCTGAGGGAAAGGAAGGATATGGAAGATTATCTGCTGATGAACATCTCAGAGCGTGGCATTATGGGCTGTGGATTCCTTTCATTCTTTCCCATCAACCCTGAGGCCTGACAGGCAGAGGCCGCCGCCATGTCTGCACCAACGCTTTAAAACCAGACGCACACAGCACCAGAACCAGAGTAACCAACACCAGAGGAACCAGACCAGAGGAACCAGACCAGAGGAACCAGCACCATAATAACCAGCACCAGAGGAATCAGCACCAGAGGAACCAGCACCAGAGGAACCAGCACCAGAGGAACCAGCAACAGATGAACCAGCACCATAATAACCAGCACCAGAGGAATCAGCACCAGAGGAACCAGCACCAGAGGAACCAGCACCAGAGGAACCAGCACCATAATAACCAGCACCAGAGGAACCAGCACCAGAGGAACCAGCACCATAATAACCAGCACCAGATGAATCAGAACCAGAGGAACCAGCACCAGCCTTGTGCTTCTATCGACTCGTGACTCTTTTATGTAACATAAAAACCAGCTGATGGTCACTTGACTCCAGTTTGTTTTTATTCAGGAAACGTACGAGCCTCATTTCCTCCTCACATTCCTGCTCATTGTCGCTATCACAGCCACTCGTTCTCCTCTTGTTCTCCTCGTTCCTCACAACTAAACGTGATGAGAACCTTTGGATGCTTCCCATTTCATTGTTTTCATATTTTGGTTTTAAATGTTCTGAACCTAAAATGTTGAAAACATTAATATGTATAAAATGTTATATTTCTTGACAGAAATATCAGTTTTTCCACTGATGCTTTTTAAACCAAAAACATTTTCCCCACATGTCTCTGTGTCTGATGTCTTAGTTTATCAATACATGGAATGCAGTCTTTTCTTTTGTATGAACGATAAAACTAAACCACCATCCTCGTTCAGAAGGAAGTGTTTTAAAAACTGTTATAACAGCACTTTTTTATTCATTAAAACAATAAATAAATAAAAAATAAAAAAAATTATATATATATATATATATATATATATATATATATATATATATATATATATATATATATATTGCACAGATTATGTTCTATGTGGAATAATCCAGTGAGGCATTACATTAAAAGTAGTGTTAACCTGTTATTTACATATAATATGACCTAAGAATTGAAATTAGAGGATGGGGGTGTTCGATATAAATACATCGGTATTGATTAAAATCGGAAATTGGAAATAGAATGTTAGGCAATATTGGCCAAAAAAGAAGCTAATATCGAATATCTCTAATAAATATGAAACAATGACCCATATCTTATAAAAAAAAAGTGTAATGCTTATATTTATAGTAATTGTTATGGCATTTAATAGTTTTGTCACTACTTGGTAAGGGTGGAATAAATATTAATAAATCACATACCAAGAATTAATTAAAAAAATATCTAAATAATATTTGTCATAGGTAAACACTGCATGTAGTGTAGTGCACTTTCATATATATATATATATATATATATATATTGTTTCTAGAGGTGTATATTTCAACTTTTGTTTTACATCCATCCATGATAGAATTACGATAATCGTTATTGTCGTATCACAATGAATCACAATTGCAATATTAATATTAAATCAGTACCAAATCATTGTATCATTGTATTAATAATGTGTTCAAACAGGAAAAAAGAAAACTGTGATTTTGTCTATTTTTCTAATAATAAGCTGGAATAATGTCGACTGGTATTTTATCTGCTGGAATTCTGTCCATCGGGATAGAGCAGCTGTTAACGGATGGTCGATTCAGGGGAAGGTTCTGGTTGTCACTTCTCCTTGAGATAATTCCATTATTTAAAGCCATGTTTTATGAATTTGAAAACTGAAGACAAACAGAATGATTCACACTGATTTCACATCGATTTTTTATTTTTTTTCTCCACTGAGGAAACGAAAGGTACCAGAAATACATCGGAATACGTCCTTTGACTGTTTAGTGCACATATAAAGTAGTTTAAGATTGAATAATTTTGTTATTATTCAATATTTAGTTTTTTTCTCATTAAATTGTCATTAAATGTGAATAAATAAATGAGAAGAATAAATCTTATCTCTTTTCTTTTTAATAAATGTGGGAAAACCTAAATACAGAAACTATCAAGAGTTAAAACACAAAGACAAAAGTGAACTTGTGTTGAAATAGAGAAGTGGAAATTAAATATCGCGAGCGAAGTGGAAATTTAAAGGCGATAATCAACATTATCTTGAATCTATTTCCAAACTTTTGGAAGATTTTCCACGTCATGTTTTCCAGGCCTTTGAGACGCCGCATCGAGGACGGGGGTTCAGATAAAAACTACAGCTGCTAAAAATATCCTGGGTCTTACCTTTCCTGGGAAACGGGACACTGCGGTGGTCATTGTCAGATTTGGGCGGGAACGGGTGCAGGAGGAGGAGGAGGAGGAGGAGTCCTGAAAAACAGGAGTAAACACCACGTCAGTGTCTTTAAACATTTAACGTGAATGTGTGTGTGTGAAATGATAAGGTATTCCAGGTCTTTTTTCCACACTTTGGAAATACAAACATCCAAAATAACACTTTTCCATTGGCTGGGATGATGAGTTAAAGAGGAAGTGAAAGTCTTTCATCAAATTAAAAGTTTTCAGTGCTTTGGCTGCACATTTCAGGCAGAATATTAGCACAACTGTCAGTTCCTGATAGAAATAAAGCGGCAAATTGATGAACCGTGATACCTGAACTCTTATTTTTACTGTACTTCTGTGTATTGTGTGTAATTTCTTTATTAGTTATATCTATTGTAATATGTTTCCATTGATAGTTCTTTTGTTGTATGCTGCTGGCCCCGAGAAACTCATTTCATTTTTATGGAAACATGTAAATGACACTAAAAAACCTTGAAAATGTTGATAAGATGAATACATTCATGTAAATAAAATGAGCTTAAGGACAAACTTAATTCTGGATTATTTTCATCAATAACATTTAGAGGATGAAACAAACGGTGAAAACCAGAGGTGCTTTTACAGGTTATTTTAATTGTACTTAAGTACGTTTTAAAAGAATAAAGTAATTTGTTAGATTTCTACAACCATCTGTTACTGAGTAAATTATGATTTTTCGTGGTAATTTTTTTTATTGGGTTCCGTTTGTGGTTTCTACATATTACGTTGTTACCCACATGGCACTGAGTTCATAACTGTAACTATACTATATATATATATATATATATATATATAGACATTTTATTTTTGTTATTTTGAATTGAATTCATTGGTGAATAAATTAGGTTCCAATTGTACAAAATTTATACATGAGATGTTCACTGTATGTAAGGCAACTGTGGCAAGATTTATGACCAAAAATAAAACCATGTGGGGTGAAAGTAACTAGTAACTTTTACTTTGAGTACTATTTAATTGAGCTACTTTTTGCTTGTACTTCAGTATTTTCTCTATGACTTACTCTTTACACCTCTGGTTAAACCTTCTGCCTAATGCAGTGAAAAGAGTTTTTTAAATCTCCAAAATGAGAGGAAAAAAAGCAAGTTTTTGTGACGTGTCGTAGCTTAAATCAGTTGATATGATTTTCTGTGTAAAAGTAAAGCAACAAGAAACTAACCACTAAAAACGACAAAACATGTTGAAAAATCTTCTTATTCCTGTCAGTTTTTACATTCAGCTACGTATGCTGCTCCTCCTCTCTGCTCCACGTCTGCATATGAGTCGATTTATTGCATTTTATGGCATTTTTTGCTTTAATAATGCTGTAATTTAGCCATAAGTTTAACAGCTGGATGTCACCAGGCTGGATTTCGATCCAACGAAGCAGACTTTCTAGGAAAGTGAACCCTGGCAGGGTTGAAAGGAGCTGCTTCCAATGCAATCGTGGACATTTCCTCATCGTGTTATGTCTGTCTGATGGCGCTCGTGGAGGCGACGGATTGAGGAACCAAACAGGCTGAATAAGAAGGATGTGGATGTGTCGCAATAATCAAACAGTCCAGTGATGGAGAAACGTAGGAAGTTGATCTGCTCTAATCAGACTTTTTAGACTGATCACATGAATAGTTCAAATAATGACTTTTTAATGAGTCCTGGAGCATGATTTCTTATTGAATTTTTTTAGACACATTGTTTACTTTAAATGTGATTAGAAAAAGATGAGAATATGTGATTCACGGCCGACTTTTCTTTCTTACAGTAACAGCTTAGACATCTTGTGAAGTGTCAACTCATTATTTGTTAGCTGCCTGTGTGACAAATTAAATGTTATTAAAATAGTAATAATAATAAAAAAATAAAAACATACATTATAATTGTATATAATAATATGAAAGGCCTGTTTGAAGTCAGTGGCCATGGTTACATGATGTTTTTTACTTCAGAATTATTCAAAACTAAAAAAAAATTGCTGAATGAAAGTGTTCCGATTGACGTTTACATAGAAATAGTAATACTGAGTTGAGGTTTACATGGAATCATGTTTATTCACTTTCGGTGTGGGGGTTGGGAAGGGTTCTGATTGGACAGGGGGAGAACATGACGTATCATGTCTAATGGAAAAAACACAAAACAAACCTTTTGTTTTCTGCTATGACGCAGAGGACCAAGAGAACTATTTCGGCATTTTTTCAGAATTATGTGTATACAAGGTGGTTTTTAATCTTTTTAAAGAGGTTTTAACTTTTATTTTCATGTAAACGTAGTCATTCAGCCCTTACTTTTCTCAGCATTTAAAAGTGACACAGCGGTACTTCCATCTGTGTGACTTTATCTGACTTTGGACACAGTGAACATTCATGTGTCTGAAATGAAAATGATAATAACATTATTAATAATAATAATTAATAATAATGTCAATCATAACGACAGCTGGAGCGTTCAATGTCTTTTTTTAGAATAAAAATCAATAAATGGCACTAATCACGGAATCATGGATAAAGGAGTGATGTGGAAGCTGTGATGAGTGTGACATAGAAGGAAAAGGTAAAGGAGAGTGTGTGTGTGTGTGTGTGTGTGTGTGTGTGTGTGTGTGTGTGAGGCGTTCCTGCCTCGAGCACAGCTATTCCTAGAGTGTGGTGGATGGCAGTTGATGTGGGTTTCCTCTGAGCTACCAGGAAGATGACTGTTCCTGACCACATCCACATTCTCACACACACACACACACACACACACACACACACACACACACACACACACACACACACACACACACACACACACACACACACACACACACACACACACACACACACACACACACACACAACAAATGTCTCCACACGTGCACGCACATATACGAGCACTCAGAAGCAGTCAAAGAGGAACTGGACCATTACAGTGTGTGTGTGTGTGTGTGTGTGTGTGTGTGTGTACAAACTGGAGTTGCACTTCTGCAGGAAAAATGTCCCAGATTGTGTTCATGTGTTGCACAAAATATGTGTGATGTGTGTGTGGGTGGGTGTGTAGGATGTGTGAGTTGGGTGTGGATGCATTCCCTTTGTGTGTGTGTGTGTGTGTGTGTGTGTGTGTGTGTGTTGCTCCTGTTTCTTCACTGAGCTGAGAAGTTTTTATTCCCAAATTGTGGGACCCTCAGTGTGTGTAGGATGAAAAGCTGGCGACAAAAAGCCAAAATTTGTTCTTTTTTTCACTCTGATGTGTAAGAAATGATTTTGTTCGTGCCATGTTGCTTCAAATCAGGAATCGTGCGTTTGCAGCCTTTGCCAAGACTTTTTTTTCCCTTTTTCACACTATTTTTTGTGCTGGAACGTTTTCGCAGAAAGATTTCAGTTTTTTGTCCTGCAACCGAGGGGAGTTTTATCATTTGCGGCACTGGATAAAGCATCATCATCATCATCATCATCATCATCATCATCATCATCATCATCATCATCATCATCATCATCATCATCATCATCATCATCATCATCATCATCATCATCATCATCACCACCACTGAACACAGGAGATTAAAGGGAGAGTTATATGGTATTTTCATCTAAGACGAAAGGTTTGAGTTCATCCAGAGCGAAAATGACATTATCACAAGTTTGAGATCAATGAACAAGTTAAAATAAATGCCCTCATTTTCTTTTGAAAAGCTCGAGAACAGCAAGTGATGTCATAGAAAAGATAATGTTTGACACTCGAAGGCAAAACATTCAAAACTTTAATAAAATGTCCCGTTTTAATCATTGGATAATGTGAAATACACTTGTATTTCTATTTATTTAGTTTTTTGTCTTATTTTGAAATCCATACACACTTATAGATGCACAAACTGGATTCCATGTAGTTTTTAACTATTGCTTGTATAATTGAAACTATTTTATTTTTAGTACTGCAATTCAAATTACAATAATAACAATGAATAATAAGCTACAATAACAAATAAAAACAAATATTGGAAAAATGACAACAAATAAACAGACAAAATAATACCTAACAAAAGCTGAAAATAATAACTAATAATTATAATGACTAATAATAACAAGTAAAAAACAAATATCGATACATGATTATAATAATACCTAGTAAAAGCTGAAAAAAACAACTCAAAATACCAAAAAAACACAAACATCAACAGATAAAAACTACTAATGATAAATAATAACTGATAATAACCCAATAGCCAATATCAACAAGGCAAAATAACAAATAATCACAAATAATAACAGCCAATAAATAATAATCACAAATAATGATAATAACTCGTAAAAGTTCTTACAAATAGTAACAAATGATAAAAATAACTGATTAAACCTAATAACAAATGTAGATGATGAATAATCACTAATAACAGTAGATGACAACTAATAATGATAAATAACAACTAACAATTGTAAACAACAAAATATAGAAAAAATATTATATAATATTAACAAATAATACTAATGACTATGTTAATTGTTCATTTTAAACTTTATGAAAACAGCTAAACAGTATTACTTTGTTTTTAAGTAGTAAGCACATATTTTGTGTTTATGTAAAAATAATAACAGGTTAATTAGGAGCATTATCAGTCGTATGGAAATATTGTTCTGTTTTAGACAATGCATGAGATGGTCTCGTACACGTAACCCTTTCTGATCCACAACCATTACAACCATTCTAACAAACACATCCCAGTCCAAACTACAAACAGGAACACCAGTCGTCCCAGTACAGACGTCTGCTTTAACACTGGAGCGGGAAAACTCTTCACTGAGCTTCAGGTCAACTCTCACACTCAGATATGTCATCTTATCACTAAATCTTCAAACAAATCTCAAAGCTGCTACGGTCCATACCCACAATGCACTGCGGCTTCTGTCCCTGCATGTGGACCAACGTCAGGCCTACGGAGAACCAAAGATCTTCCCCTGAAGGAGCGTCAGCCGCTGGGTTACAGTGTGTACCCCAACCCCCGGCTCAGCTCCCGGCCGAAGGGGGGGTGGGGGGCTCTGCAGGCTTTTCCAGGGGGCCGGACTGATGGGAAAGAGCTGGTGAGATGATCCCACCAAAGCCAAGTCCCTCCTCGCTCAGCTTTATGAAGGCCTGGCAAACGTGCAGGCGGCGCAGGGAGAGAGGAAAAAAAGAAATCGATTCTGAGCAGATGGATGAAGGAGGAGGAGGAGGAGGACGAAGCAGCAGCAGAGTCGGACATTTGGCTTTCAGTGGGTCATAGGGTTTAATCCCAGCAAACAGCACAGCCCTAATTCTGCTGGTTTAGACCCGACGCAGAGGCTGTTATAACTATTAGAAAAGTTCTGTTTTAGCACGAGAACATCTTTTTTTGTCCCAAACCACCAAACACAGGTAGCATCTCAAATTCCAAATCAAAACAATGTTAATTTACAATAAAACCACCAAGAAGCCTGAGTTAGTGATGATCGTACTCAAATATAAGGAACTCAGGGTGTAAGAAAAAAATAGATTCAGCAACATATATTATCGCATCGATCCGAAAAGTGTCCAAATCTATTTCTTAAATCATGATTTTTAACAAAAAAAAACCATTTACTTGCGCTAACATCCGCATAGCACGTAAACGCCCGGTCACTAGGTGTCAGTGAACGCATCATCAGACCTTGTTAAACTATATCACTCCTCAATGCATTTTAGCTGGAAGTAGATTACACTTTATTTTCATAAAACATACTGAACACTGTTATAGATGTATGTGGTCACTTTAAAAATAATAAAATAATAATTTAAGAACTTAACAGAATAAGAATCTGTTGTAGAAGCAAAAGTTTAACTATTTTGAAAAATGTAGTTTGATAAAAACTTTTTTTTTTGAATGGTAAACTTGTTCTCACAAGTTTAAAAAAATGAAATAAATTGTACATAACGCCATTTTGTACTTGTAAAGATGAAATTTGTCATTATTGATATTGCGATATATATCGTATTGTTTAGTATCAGGTTATATCGTATCGTGACATGCAAATCGTGAACCGTACCATATCGTCAGATTCATGACAATGCTCACCTCTATATTCACTGATATTTGATATTAGTAAGAATTCACTCTGGGAAAAGGTTGATTAGTGAGTTGTGTTTTTGAAGATGACTGATGTTTATTAGTAGAATGTCAGACACAATGCTGGAAGGTTGTTGTTTCTAGGGTTTCTTCACCAGATAATGAGGACAATGATTGGCTTGACTCCATTTTTGTTCCCAAGTTTGTTCCCGATATTCCCCATGATATCACCTCACTCCATGATACATTCCATTTCGGCCAGATTTGGATCGTTCTGTGTAAACCCCAAAATAAACACCCACCATTGATTTGTTGCTAACCTTGTCAGGGCCAGATTGATGTGTAGCCCCTCCCTCTAAGTCGAGTTCTCCACATGGATCTGAGTCTGTGTCTGGGGAATCCTTTCGGAACCAGGGGGGACATGAACAGAATGCTTGAAGCTGATTGGGCGAAGCACCTGTCCACCATGATTTGTTTTAGCCAATCATGATGATGTTGTCATCGGCATGAGCCGCAGAGACGCTGCAACAACAACAACAAGGCCAAAAATGCACAAAGCGCCTCTCGCTGTTGCTCTTTCAAAAAGGAAATGCTGGATTTTTCTGAAACTGAGTTAATAGCAGCTTCCACACGTTCATCCTCCTGCGTTGACATCTTTCTATTTTGATTCTGAGCTATGCTAATAGTGGTAGCCCAGCTAGTTCCTCTCCCCGCAACTGCGCATGCGCTAGTTTTGCTTCGGTGGTTCTGGCTTCGTCAAACCCGGATATTCCGCCCTAAACCACAACACTGCCTCATGATTGGTTCGAACCGGTTTGGTTTGGGTTCGAAAGGCAAAGGCGGGAGCAGCACAAGATGGATTCTAGTGTTTGTGAACACCAGGGGAATCCATCGTGCAGGAAAGGTTCATTTGTCGCAATTTTCAGTGCAAACACCAGAAATGTGTTGGGAAGTTACTTTGACAGAGTTTTTGGGGCAAACACAAGAAATCACAGTAAGAGTGAGCAAAAAACTACGGGACTCCACTTCCCACAATGCAATGCGCCAAACTTTTCCGACAATGTCAATAAGAGAGTGTTTACAGTGGAAATAAAAACAAACTTTCAAGCAGCAACTTTTTACATTGATTTTTTAAAAAGCGAATGATCTTGTATCTATTGAACTATGAGGCCTACACTGTGTCTCTATCTGATATAAAATTATTGTCTGTAGTAGCTTTAAGTAGTGATGCCAGGCAATCAGGAGGCGAGGCACACCTGCGTGGAGATCAGAGGAAGGTAAAGGATTACAGATTCTCTCTGCACCTACAAACTGACCAAATTGAACATCTAACCTTAAAAAGATTCTCACAAGCTTGGATGAAAACCCAAACCGAACACTCCAAACAATCATTGAACATCAGTCAGAAATACAAATACAAACACAGTTTTGTTGGTAACGTCAGTGACGCTCTTGATTAATGAGGCCCTTTTCAACCTCAGCGTTTCATGGACCAATGAAGCACCAACATCTGTAATGGGAAAACACTCAAATAAACACATAATAATGATCGATTTGGTCATAACTGTCATAATTTTACCAATATGCCTGTACGCACTAGGAAAAGCTGAAATCTGGATCTCTACAGCTCTATAACTAAACTGTGTAAGTAGATGTATACAGATGTCAAAAAGACGTCATAAAGTCACCACAGCAGCTTTAATTTTGTTTTTCCAATTTCATTTAAACAATGAAAACACATGTAGCAAATTTTTCTGAGTTTAGGAAAGACGCTAAAGGGGTTTTTGTGTTTATTGGGGTTGTTGTGTTTTTTTTTGCTCAAAGGTTTTAATTTTGAAATATTTTTTTTTTCCCAGAGCAGCAATTTTAAAATAATCTGAGTCATCATGTTAACTGATTATCTTTGAAAAACAAAAGGAACGCCTTAAAAACGCTGCACCGACCGACCGACCGCCCAGCCCATTGATCCTGCTTTTCCATGACGTGTATCCGTCTTCACACACACGCACACAGACACATACGCACACACACACGTGGAAAGCCACTTATTGGAATTCAGCATGAGGCCCAGGTAAGGGGGAAGCTTTGCCCATATATGTGCAAAAGAAGAAACAGGCCAGGTGTGTGATTGGCTCACCGTTGGAACGACTGTTCTTAAGCACACACACAGCGAGACACACACACACAGAGACACACAAAGGCCGTAACGTCCCTGACGTCTGAGTTATGCAGCCGTGCTTGAGCCTGTGAGATCTGCCGCTGAATGACGGGCGACTTGTTGCTGTGTAAACAAAGACGAGTCATGCGAAGAGGAAAGTGATTAAAGGAGAGAGGGATCATTGCTCACTTTGTCCTCGTGCTGTTTAACACACTTTCACTGACACTACTTGGTCACAGCAGTTTCCTGGTGCCACTACGTTTGCTGTTTAACCATAAGCTCTACGTGTCAAACTCAAGGCACGTGGCCCAAATCCCATTTGGTCCTTTTAAATCACATTTAAAACCATTATGTGTCAAACTCTTCTTTAAATCTCAGGGGAAACATTTAAACCAGTTTCACATCAAATGGACCAAACAAGAGTAATCCATTTTACAACAGAAATAATGAATATTTTACCAAAACTGTGCCTTCGTTGACATTAATTGATGTAAATAACTATAGTTACACATCAAAACTAATGTCTTTCGATGCTATGATTGGTCAAAAATGAACCGCATGCTTTAATTATGACACGTGCATAAGTCATTTAGTGAATTAACACATAGCTTAGCATAGAATTAACTACATGCATTACCATCAATAAAAAAAACACTTCAATCAAAATAACTTTTCAATCAAAAACAATATTTTCAATCAAAGGAAAAAGTGTTGAAATGCAAAAAATCGAAATAAAAAAATGGAGACAAAAAAAAAATGCATTCAAACACTTTGATTGAAAATATTTTTTGACTGTAAAGATTTATTTATTTATTTAATTTTTAGTTATTTTTTTGGGGGGGGATGAAGTTATTTAAAAAAAATAAAATAAAATGTATTGAATGATAAAGACACACATCTACTTCCATACATTAAACCCTAAATGTATATACAATTGTTTCAATGTAGAAGTGTTAAAATAAGGCACACATTACAATAATACAGTATTTTTATGGTTTGGCCCACTTAGGACAGAACTGGACCTTTTGTGGCCCTTGAACTAAAATCTGCTCTAATGTATGACTTCTGTCAGAAATAAAGTAAAAGACATATTTCATTACTAGTTTATTTAAGGCTAGAGCCAGACAGACATAGTGGTTAGTCATTGCAAGATTTTGATCTAAAGGAACATAATGTTGGAATCAAACTAAACGTGAGCATTTATAACCCCATGTGGAACCTTAATCCCATGTTGAGTTGAAGCAAACAGTAAATTGTGCAAGTTGCAGGTTCTCCAGCTTTTCCTGCTAAGTGGGACAGGGCAGGGTTCGCTGCGTTGGCATGGCGATAAGGCAAAGGTTAGATTCCATACTAATCTACACTTGGGAATTTAATCTCCCTCATCAAGATACCTGCGATGCATCTCGCCGCCGACCCGCACGCCCACGCCCTCCCGCCATCGCACCGGAAACGCTGCCTTGATAAGTGCCGACGGATCCTCACGTTCCAACGTGACACTTCCTTATCACCGCTGCTCAACGGCTCCTATCTTTGATTATTGCACCTCTCAGAGCCGTAAAACAGCACAGAACACACACACACACACACACGCACGCACACACTTTTTGGTAAAGACCTTAAGCAGAGGAACTTATTTCCCAGAGTTGGTCCAAAGGGCGGTTTGTGCACTATTAAGTGTCCTGTTATCATTCCCAAACCCAAACCTGAAAAATTAATCAACATACAATAATCCAATGGGGCTAATGGGTTTACTGGTAAATGACCCCATACCTTCAAAGTGATCCAGTTTGTTTTAAATATGAACATTTTCAAAATTGGTGTAATTTTCTACATTTTTCTGTGTTTTTGTGGTCGTTTTATCTAATTTTAGAGTAATTTTGAGTATTTTTTGTTGTCATTTTCTATATTTTTCTGTATTTTTGTGCACTTATGTAGTCGTCTTGTCAATTTTTGTTGCAATTTTGTGAATTTACGTCATGATTTCGAAGATCTTTCTGTATTATTGAAGTAATTAATTATAAAAATGATACATAAAAATGAAATAGTTTAAATTAAATCTAAAAGTCGATGAAGCAAAAACAAAATCAAAGAAAAAAGTTTATATTATCAGGAATTAAACAAACAAAAAAAGAAATTAAAAAAATGACTTTTTACTTGCTTACTAACAGAAGTTGAAATAAATGGCAATTTTTGCATAAAGTACGAGAAAAAAAATAAAATAAAATATTTTAATGCAGAAATTGCAATCTGACACTGAATATTGCCTCACATGCATGTTATGGGAAAATTTCACACATTTAAATATAATTTGTCTTCATGAACGAGAGAGACAAATATACTTTGATTCTCTGACTAAATCTGACGTAGAATGAGGCGATATGACAGACTTCACCTTCTGAAATGTAAATATCTCTATGACACGGACTAAACGCTCATCCACATGTTTTGGGACAATATCACACATTTCCGTCATATTTTGTTGTCGTAAAACAAATGTTATAATGTAGCAAGTGAAGCAAACGACTGGATGTTAAATGTCAGTGTATAAATATGAAATTATTGACAATAGTTAACTGTATCAGGGTCAATACAGTTAACGTAGAAGGATTCCATAAAACGGGCGTCATTGGGCAAGGTTTGCATGAATATTATAATGGAAATAAATATAGAAATACAAATTACAGAATGAATTTAGTCAGTAACATTAAAACAAAAATAAAAAAAAACATACATATAAAGTTACTACATATTTGGTATATTTTTATGAAACGAAATGCAGTTTGACGGAATATTAAGATGTCACGTCATTTACACATTAAACATGTTTGGCATAATTACAGTAAGTTTAATAACCTGTAATCAGAGGTGAAAGTAATGGATTACAAGTACTCATATTACTGTAATTGAGTTGCTTTTATGGGTACTTGTACTTTTTTCTAAATCAGTAATTTTACATGTATTTAAGTACGTTTTAAAAGAAGTAAAGTCATTTGTTACATTTCTACACCCAACAGTTACTGAGTACATTATTATTATTTGTGATTATTTTTTATGTTCTGTTTAATGGCCTCTTCATATGAAGCTACATTTTTCACTTGTACTTGAGTATTTCATGTATGATTTACTTGTACTTGTACTTGAGTACAAGTACAAGTGTTACATTGTTCCACAGGTTTGCGTTTAAAATGTAAATGACAGTTTTTTATTGAATTTCTATCCCAATTACAATCAAAATGTCAATTATTTGAACCCAACAACAATTGTAATTGAGCCCAGCCCTGGAAGGAGCATAAAACCTTTCTTTTCCTCACCACCAGTCACTGAGTAAGCAACGAAGTACAAATACTTTCTAACTGTACTTAAGTAGTTTTTTTTTCTGGTATCTGTACTTTACTTGAGTTTTTTTTTGGCGACTTTTTACTTTTACTTCTTACTTTTTTTTAAAAAAAAAAAAAATCTGTACTTTCTACTCCTTATATTTAAAAAAATAACTTGTTCCTTTTAAGATCTTTCAAGGTGATGTCACGATGTAAAAAGATGCAAAGTTTTGGTCGATTTGAACTTTTTAAAAAAACGTTAAACTCAAAGCTGCTCTGGGTTTAAATGAGCATTTGCACTTTTTATTTTAAATCTTGACATTATTTATTATGAGTGTTCAAAGGCAACAGATATAACTTGTTTCAATGTTTTCTACAAGTTCTTAAAAAAATAAAAGATATGACATTTGCTGGTTTAAAAACCCTGTATGTACATTTAGTAGCATTACTTTTTTAACTTTTACTCAAGTAAGGGGGCAACTTCAATACTTCTACTTTTACCAGAGTCATTTTTTTTTTATTAAAGTATCTTTTGAAGACCAGTACTTTTTCCACCTCTGCTCCTGAGTAACAAATCGTCTTAGGAACAACAGCTGCTCACATGTCACTAACTGCTGCAAAGCCACACGATCCGATCCAAACACAGATTCCTCTCTGCAGAGTCATCGTCGCCGCCGACCAATCAGCTCTCCCGCCTGCCACGTCCATTCATAAAGAAGAACCACGTCGTATCCGCTGTGCGCTCATTCATGCCCTCGTGCTGCAGGAAGCGACGGGGCTATCCGTGTCAAACGCAGCGTGACTGAGGAAGTGGAAGAGCCTTCGCATGGAGGAGGGAGAGGAGAAGAGCCCACGAACGACAAAGACCTATTTTAGTCACATGGCTTCCCTTAGCTCCAACTCGCTGTCAGATGACACAGGATTACTATTGCAACAACACATCAGGAGGAGGGAAAACTAATGAGCTCATGTTCCCTATTAGAGGGAAAAATCTGCTTCACAATGACAGGAAGAGCTACGTCGCTACGCAAACAGTCATTGGCCACGTTAACATTTCTGATCAAAAGCCAAAAAACTCCAAAGACTGGTAGAGAAACGAGCCAGTACTGAGATGTTCACCATCCAGAACAGTGTTTCTCAAATGGGGGTATGTGTACCCCTAAGGATACGCAACGGCACTACAGGGGGTACTTGAGAGACAGAGTGTAGAAAATTACAAATTAAAGGGTTTTATAACAGGGTTTTTTTTTTTTTTGGTTAAAAATGATAATCATACAAAGAAATTACGAGCAACACACAAAGACACACTAAATGAGAGAAAAATACACAAGATCACTACAAAATACACAAAAATAACAAAAGAAACAACCACGTGACACCAAAAACACACAAATATTTTAAATAATACCATGAACACACAAAAATGACAACAAAAACACACAAAATAAGAGCAAAATATACTTAATAATAAAAAGAACAAACAAAAAACTACAAAAACACACAAAATGATCTTAATTAGAACATGAACTGAAAATACAAGAGTCAGTCTTGGTCCCACACCAGGAGGAAGATGATAAAAACTATAGAAATAAATATATTCAGAATACTAAATTGTGTTTCATTCCACTTATTTACAAAATTAGATTTTTGAAAACATGTGTTATCACTCATTCATTCCATCATTATGATCAATTGTTGGTTTTACATAAAAATAATAACAAGGTTATTTGGATTAAAAAGTTAGAGAAGTTAGTTTGAGAACCCCTGAACCAGAAGCTTCTTCACTCACCCATGTGCTTTTCTCCTGGACTGAAGGAACCTCCCTCCATCCATCCCTTCATCCATCCGCTCATCCAACCTCGTGTGTTCCCTCTCCTCAGTTTCTGGGAATCCTTGTTCTCACAGCCCTTCTTCATCCCTACATGCCTTCTCATCGCCTCCTCCTCCTCCTCCTCCTCCTCCTCCTCCTCCCGTCACATTCTTCTCAGTGTAATCAGTAACAGCAGCAGCACTACATAACTACCACACACACACACGCAACACACACGCAACACACACACACGCACACACACACACACACACACGCACACGCACACGCACACACACACACACACACACACACACACACACACACACACACACACACACACACACACACACACACACACACTCTCTCTCTCTCTGGGCTAAAGGTGCTTTCCCAGAGCTCCACAGACGCCACAGTCGTCCCTCTCTCCCTCTGAGCCAAAGCTGAACTATCACATGTTTCACACCCCCTCTACCTCCACCTCTATTCTCTCTATCCTCTCTCCTAGTCCTGTCCGACTGACACACACACTCCTCCTCGCACACACTCTTATAGAGCCGTGGAAGGGGCCGAGCCTGCAGCAGTGTCCTGTTACACAGCACTCCAGCAGTTTAGAGAGAGGACATCCATTCAGAAAAAAGGGAGAGGAGGGCAGGAGGAGGAGAGGGGGAGGAGGAAGAGAGGGTGGGTGTGTGTCTCTGTGTGTGTGTGTCTCTGTGTGTGCGGGTCTACACTGGTTGGAAACCCCCCTACCAGAAAAAAAAAACAAAAAAAAAACAACACACTTGGGGTGTACTTTTGTTGATATTAGTTCAAGTTTCACAATCAGCTCAGTTCTAGAGTAAAGTAGTAATGTTTGCTGATTTCCACCTTTTTTACACAAGTAAAAAATTTAATGACAAAATTATGAAAAATCATAAACCATATTCTAATCTCTAAAAAAAATAAACTGTCCCCCAGGACAATGTGTAAATCATACCTATCATAATCATAACTGAGTTGTAAATGAACATGGATAATTGAAATTGAAAAATGTAATTGACAATTAGAAAGGTACAAAGTAAAGCAAGCAGTACTCTGGCCTCATGTAGGGGGCGCTAAAGAATTTTTATCTACTGCTCAGCTCCAAAAAAGAACAGTAAGTGACCATCCCAGTCAAAAAAATGACAAAATTATGAAAAATCATAAACCATAATTTATTTTCTATAAAATTAAACCGTCCCCCAGAAAAATGTGTAAATTATGCCTGAAATCTATTGTTATGTTATAGTGAGAAGACCTGATAATAATTAAGTCAAGTTAACTTTTTACAAATATTATTTTTACAGTGTTGTGTGATTAAGTGACTACAGTCACGTACACTGTAAATAATAAAAAACTGAATTTACTCAAACAAAATGTGCAAAATTGTTGCCTTAAAAAACAACTTACGTTGACTTTACTTTAAGGACATTTTCGTCAAAAAACATATTTCTCGTAGTAGATATTTTTTGTTTTTTGTTGTCACATTTTTGTTATAACGATGGTGGAGACATTTTTGTTGTAAAGAACAATAAAAATTTTTCTCCTATCCTAAAGAACTTTTTCTTTGTAAAATATTTTTGTGGTTTGGCACATTTTTCTACATCTGAGCCCTTTGTTGTTTTTGTCGTAGACAACAATTTTATCATAATGGATATTTTTGTCGTGAGGGATTAGCGTAAAAAAGTTGATTATAAGTGAGGGCAAGACCCTCTAAATAATCAAATCGAATTGATATGAGTTAACGAAACTTATAACTGGATACAATATTTATTTATATCGGTGTTTAAAGACATTTTTGTCGTAAGACATATTTCTCGTAGTAGACATTTTTGTCGTAATCTTCAGTATTTGTCACCACTGACCTTTTTCTCCTAACCGACATTTTTCTCAAAACGATGGTGCAGACAATTTTTGCCTAATCCTAAATATTTTTGTCATAACAGAAGTATACGGTAAGTATACCGACATTTTGTGGTTTGGCACATTTTTCCTGTAACAGAGCTCCTTTATGTCGTAGACAACAGTTTTATCATAACGGACGTTTTTCTTGTAGTAGACAATTTTGTCATAGTAGACATTTTTGCTCTAAAACCTTTTATTTGTCGTGACGTTTTTGTCCTATTTGTCAGTATTTGCCACAACGGACCTTTTTCTCCTTACCGACATTTTTCTCAAAACGATACTTTAGTCAGTGCAATATTTTTATTGTAAAGAACAAAGACGTTTTTTGTCCTTTTTGTCAACTTTCTTGTCGCAAGATATTTTTGTCGTTTGGCACATTCTTCTGTCACATAACTTTTTGTTGCTTTTGTCGTAGACAACTGTTTTATCGTAATGGACATTTTACATTTTTGTCAAGAGGAATCAGCGCAAAAAAGTAGATTCGATTGAATTAGCTAATACACTACTCTGCTGACTTAAGATGTATTAGATTTTATTAATCAAATCTAACCTTTTTTTGTCATCATGTGCTTTTTCTCCTTACCGACATTTTTCTCAAAACGACATTTTTGTCAGTGCAACACTTTATTGTAAAGAACAAAGAAATTTTTTGTCCTTTTTGTCGCCTTTTTCGTCGCATATTTTTGTTGTTTGTCACGTAACTTTTTGTTGAATTTGTCGTAGACAACTGTTTTATCGTAATAGACATTTTACCTTTTTTTCAAGAGGGATCCGTTGATTCTAAGTGAAGGCGAGACCCTGAAAACTATTGAGTTAGCTAATAAACTACTCCTCTGCTGAGTTCCTACCTTTGTAAATGTGAGTCGTCACTAATGGACCTCGCCCTCCACGCCCTCCCCGCCCTACTGGCTGCCGCCCCCGCCAGCCACATCGAGGATGTGGGGCAAAGGCCTTGAGAACGGGAGCCTCTGACTTAAAGAACTACATAGTAAGTTAGTTACTCACAGGAGCCCATGTGACTCACCAGAGGCTCGGCTGCGCCCATGCCACACACACACGCACACACACACACACACACGCACGCACGCACACACACACACACACACACACACACACACACACACACACACACACACACACACACACACACACACACACACACACACACGCGTTTAGGTGGTGCCTTTGTCGGTCTTCATTCACAAGAATCCAAATAACCTCAGTGAGTCATGAAGCCTGTTGAGTAATGTTCAAACTATCACTTTGCTCTGATAATTATCTCTCTTTTATGGTTTACTTTAGATATTTCTGAGTTGTTACAGATGCAGATGTAACAAGAAAAGTGTTTTCTTACATCAGAAATAACCTCCAGTTTGGAAACCACAACTCTGAACCTTAAACTCTAAAAATAAACCTTTTTCCTGTTCGGCTTAAAAATATCCATTCACACATATTATGACAAGAAAATATAATATATATATATATATATATATATATATATATATATATATATATATATATAAACTACAGATGCATTTAGATATACTGTAGATGTCAAGCAATAATGAAAACTTTTTAAATGGATCCTTTTGATAAATGAATAAATACTTACACAAGTGTTTCTTTGTTTCTATATACTGTATTTATCATCCAACTACTGATAAAATTGGCAGATATTTGTCATTTTGACACATTTTGTAATGAATAATATAAATTATAAATGCATAATAACAATAATAAATGCAATACATCCCATAATCACAACAAACTCCCACTACTTGTATTTTATTACGACATTTATCCTCTCATCAGTTTATTTTACACTTAATTTTAACAGTTTTGATCATTTTTTTCTTTAAAAAAGTGCATTTCTTAGTGACAAACAATGAGGCAGTAAACTTATGGCCTCACCTTGGATGGAAAAAATCATCATAAACCAGTCAGCACGCTCTAATGTCATAGAGCGAGTTGCAGGTTCTCTGTATTTTCACCATCATAATGTTTTAAACAGAACATATAGGTGAGGAAAAATAAACTAAAACCTGCTGAAATATCATAGAAAATGACTCTCCTGTGTTCCTCGTGTTCCTATCAGACGTGTTTGACGTGAAAATCTTTGCTTGGCTCGAGTTTGTCCGGAGAGTAAAAGTTTCACGGGAACTCGGAGCGTTGCCATTTCAGAGGGTGACTCAGTCTATTGTGGGCTAGAGTGACCCCGCCTGCTCGCTTTCTCTGGGTGGATACAAGGGTGGAGATGTGTTTCAGCACACACACACACACACACACAGGCGGGGGCCTTTTCTACACACACACGCACACACACACACACACACACACACACACACACACACACACACACACACACACACACACACACACACACACACACACACACACACACTCACACACACACACACACACACACACACACACACACACACACACACACACAATGGAGATTGCGGTGGAAAGGAAGCTGGGGATTCCTGAGATTCCTGTGGACAAAAAGGTGTGAACTCAGGCAGCCGAGCAGCCTGGGAATTCTGCCGCTTTGGATTGAGAAGCAGTTTAAAGGGTGAACAGAAACACGGGCGACACCAAGATTAACTAAAAACAAAGTTAAAGACGGAGGCCTGATAAAGAACTCACTATTAAGGACAGTTTGGTGCTTTAACTTTTAATATTTAATAAGCATTTTTGGCTTTTTGGTTACGTTTAGCCCAGGGGTGTCAAACTAATTTTAGTTCAAGGGCCAAATTTGGACCAGTTTGATCTCAAGATTTTTTTTAGGTGGGAAAAAAAGAACAATTTTAACATCAATTGTGCCCTAGTTTTTGATATCAGTCCTTGCTGGTTCTTCACATAACAAATTACTGATTGTGCAACCAATTTTTGTGGAATTTAGAGGATCTTTGTGGAATTGTTTGTAAGAAATTGCAAGATTAGTGGAAAGATTGAGAGTTCTTTCCACAATTTGCAATTTAAATTGTCTGCATTCAGAACAAAGAAAAACTGCAAACCCTGAAAAATATTGCATATTTTCAGTAAATTGGTGAATTTGAGATATCTACAACTGGATTAGTTGGTAATGTACACATGAATTCATGTTTTCTCTGTCAATTTTACTGTGTCATGTGGGTTGAATTGGAAGCTCCAATGGGCCAGATTTGGGCCCCGGGCCTTGAGTATGACACATGTGGTTTAATTTTTAAAGACTTATGTCAGACGTCACAAAAAAAGGATGTTAAAACCGCAGTTAAAGGGATAAAGTAAAGGTGAATCAATCATGTGTCAAACTCAAGGCCAGGGGGCCAAATCTGGCCCTATCGAGAAAGCAAAAATGATATAAAAAACATTAAACATTTTGTAAATGACCAACTAATTCAGTTGCAGATCTATCAGCTCCTCCAAATACAAAATTCAATTAAAATCCACAATATCTGTAGAGCTCAGTTTTCCAGTGCTTATATATCACATGACGGCAGTCACTTTTCATCTCAAATTATTGAAAGAACTTCAAAATCTGGCAAGGTTTCCTCAAATTATTCCACAAAAATTCCCAAAATCAGGGAAATTTAAGTGAAGATGCTGCAGTGACTGATATACTCACATACAAACGTGACGGAAGAAAAAATGGTCCTGGGACTAAAAAGCAAGCATTTCTTCTTGTCTTCCATTAGTTTTTGAACTCTTTTGTAAATAGGGCTCTTGTTTTGGAGTTAACAGGAAGTTTCCTCAGTAATAAATGGCGGACAGTATGGAATCTCTGAAATGTGTGAATGAAATGTGTTTACGTGAGTTTTATGGATCAAATGAGGACATGTTGATATTCACTTTCTCACTTAAAAGCCTCAGTGTGATTCAGGCTTTTGTCCTTGTAGGTTCCAAAGAAAGACAGTATATACTCTCATTGAGTTAGTGGGACATTTAGAACAGCCACTGACTTCAGACACAGCAAACGATGCTTCAGATCGTCTCAGACACAGAACCAGGATCAGATCCAAGGACGCCAGACAAATTTCAGACATTTGTTTATTCTGCACGTGTTTGGTGTCTATCGATAATGAAATTACAGTAGTTATCACGTACTATTATTTACCAAAATAATCTAGTTTCAAACACGTTAAACAGTATTTATATATTATTTTATCATTTTTCAAAACATTTTAAAAATGTATTTCTATGATGTTTCTAATGCTGTCTGTGACGGACATGCACAGACGTAACAGTGACGTCTCCTTGTTCAACAGAACGGAACAAGGACACACCTCCGTGTCAGCGCTCGCAGCCAACCAAGGAGACGTAAATATGTCATGGATATGTGTGTGTGTGTGTGTGTGTGTGTGTGTGCAGCGTGTTCTAGGCTGACTATATTAGGCCAGTCTGTTTCCAGCACAGAGCATGCTGATACAATGATGATGTCGCAGTCATGCTGAGGAGGCATGACTTTAATTCTTATCTCTCTCTGTGCGCGCGTGTGTGTGTGTGCGCGTGTGTGTGTTTTACACTTCATTACCCCAGGCTCTCGTGGCGTTCAGGGATACGAGGACATGTATTTTTTTGATTCCAGCTTGACTTCACCTTTCCAGTTTAATTCTACTAGGAATCAGAATTATGATCAGAAACATAATATTTACAGTATTTGATGATTCTACAAACACTGCAGTGTGACTCACGGCACAACTTATTTCAACTAGAAAACGTCTTGTTTTTATAGAAAACAGTTTAACAATACAGCCTTCATGTGCTACATACTGTCACCTACTGAAACAGAGGAATGTCATTTAGATTTTTATTACACTGTGATTCAACGCAGGGGTCCCCAACCACAGGTGTGCGAACCCATACTGGTCCGTGGAGCGATTGTGACCAGACCACAAAGTAAACAATGTATTTCGTCATGCTGTTACAGATAAGAGCTACAGTTTTTGGCAGCAGATCGGAGCTTGGAGCACAGACACAGCTTACCTTTAACTACAACATTCTTGTTTTTATCCCTTTATTTATGACCCTTTGGTCATTTAAAGTGTGTTTGCCCAAAAGTGTCACGTTTATGTTCAGGAAAAAACATATTTTCAAAGGTTGATGAAACGCTTTGGGCCGATCCATTGGATAGACAGACTAACAAACTTAATGAGTGTATACTCTATACTATAAATATGATTAGAATGATGAGTGTTCCCATTGATGTGTACTTCCAAGTTTCCTAAGCGACGCATTCTCACTCCCAACTCGCCACATATCGATGTTCGGGAGGGTATTTTTGGCGGCCCGAGGCAAATTGCCTTATTTCAAGATAGATTGTGGCTTTACAATTGTTTTTATTACATTTCTAGTGAGAAATTTACCCATAACTTATGGTTAGGTTTACGGTTAGAGGTCTTATTTTGAAAAGTTGCGGTGAAAAGCAGCTGCGTCGAATATTGACGTTATAAGGTCGTTCCTGAACGCCGATATGGGACGAGTTGGGAGCGAGACTGGTTTGTCCCAAGATGCATTTAGAACCTACGACGACAAAAACCTGAATCACACCGAGGCTAAATATCTCTTTTGATTCTCCACCTTTGAAAGTTCTGGAAACATTGTAAGTGAGAAAGTGACCAAGTAGAATATCAACATGTGCTCATTTGATCCATAAAACTCGCAGAAACACATTTTCGAGGTGATTTTCGGAGACCCTTCATTTTGCTACTGACAAAACTTCCTGTTCAAAACAAGAGCCCAATTTACAAAAGTGTTAAAAAAAACTAATGGAGGACAAGAAGAGATGCTTTTATTTTGAAACGGGGATGTTAGACTTCTAGCTTGAAGCTGGTCCCAGACCATTTTACATTCTGCACAATTTAAAAATGTCCGGCGTACTCAATCTATCCATACTATCTAATGTGAACGTACTGCATACTCATTTTGGCGTCAAACCATGTATGAGGAGTACGTTAGTATGACATTTAAAACACAGCCAAGGTCACAACAGCGACAGACAGACGCTTAACGGCATCACCCCCAGAATTATCTAACTCAGTGATTACAAACGAGGCTCAGAAGAGCACAGGAACCGCAACACACACACACACACAAACAAACACACACAGCTTAGTGCACACCGCCTCATATTATACACTCAAACCTGCACAACCGTGAACTCAACTAACTGCACAAAGCACCACAAGTGAGCACACAACACACACCTGTGTCCAATCACCACTCACACACAACCATGGTTAACCAGCAACACCAGCACAGTGAGGGCAAGTGAAAGAAGCTGTGTGTCAATTACCCTTGTAAATGCGCAGAATCTAAATATCGCAATAAAAACTGGTAATGGATATCGAAAAAAAACACTCAAATATCGCAAAAAAATGTTTTACGCTTTCATGAGGAGGTTTTTCAGATGTTTTGATAATGAAATGTTTCGCAAAATCGCTATGGAAACACTATTTCCGCAATTACAAGCTCCCCAATACGCCCTCAATCCATTTAGCGCGTTTGCCCCTACTGAATATTTATAGTAGGCAGATCTCCCAGGGGGAGCAAAAATATGTGAGGATGAAATGCAAATACATTTATGCAGGGGGAGCAATGCAATTCATGAAATCTGGAACTGTTTGCGGTGATAGTTTTAGTACCAGAAAATAATACGACTGAAAAGCAGGTGCAAACACACACGCAGAGATCATCGCTACAGCAAATGTGGACAGAAAACACAGTGTGTCTCACACACATGATCAGCCGCACGCATGCACCCATCTGTCACTCACAGTCACATCCACGCACATTTCTCCACTGAGGGAGAATAAAGAATATCTATCTATCTATCTATCTATCTATCTATCTATCTATCTATCTATCTATCTATCTGCTGTAATTCATACACTTTTTATTCGTTTCCTCTACTAACACCTCCAATTCTGCTGTTTCACATTTTTATTTTCGCTTTCTCCATGTTCAACACAACACGTACAAAACACTCATTTAAATAAGGGCGGTCTGCACCACTTCTGCACGTGCACTAATCATTGTTGCAGTCTTAGTGAATTCCTCGCAGCAGGTGAGGAAACTGCGTCACTAAAGGATTTAGGGAAGCAACTGGTTTACCACCCTTTATGCCTCTCAAAGCGCAATTATACTTTTTGCAAATTCACTTGCTTCAACACAACTTCTGCAAATAAAATGAATGTTTTCTCAAATTTTGATTGATTTTGAAAAGTAGCTGACACCAGGTGGTCAGTAAACAGCACTGGCCACCAGATCTCAAGGAAAGCCCTGCTCTATTATATCTACAAACTGTGTTACATGATACTATAGCCTACTATGAACATCAATGTTCTAATGCAGTGTTTCTCAACCTTGTGGGGTCGCCTGAAATGTCTAGAAATTGGTAAAAAAAAACAAAAAGAACTTATCACACACAAAAAAAAAACTGTATTCTATATTCTAATATAGTTCAAATAAAATGCAGTATACAATTATCTGAGGTGGCACATCTTCTACGTCCACTCTGTTTTTATACCACTATAACAAACATGATATATGATAACCTAATTATAGAAAATTAAATTTCTCTGGGGTCGCCAGAAATTTGTGATATCAAAATGGGTCACGACCCAAAAAAATGTTAGGAACTACTGTTCTAATGTATCCAACAAATCATGAACATAAAGTTGGTTGGTTTATAAGACACATGTCATTATTGTCAATATGTTCACATAAACAAGTGAAGGGTGTCTTGGTGGTGCAGGAGTGTGCATCACTCTGGTTTGTCTTTTTACACACACACGCCCACACACACACACACACACACACACGTTGGGATTCCATAAAGTATCATCAGACCCTGGTTTCCTATCTGCCCTTCCTCTTCCTCTTCCTCTTCCCTTCAGGAGGTGTCAGAGGGAAAACAGCTCCTCTCTTTTCCTCGCCACACTGCACGGTCTGTGCTGCTCTCACAGGAGCGCTGCCAAGGCGGTGAAGGGTCACACTGTGGAGAGTGTGTGTGTGTGTGTGTGTGTCTGGAATAAGATGCTCAGTGTGTGAGGCACAGTGTGTCACTGGTGGCTGTCTGAGTGGCCACTGCCCAAGACGCCCTGGTCCTCGTCTTGGTCCTGGCCCCCGTGCGTGCGGATAAGGCTCCTCGGACCCTCCCCACTCCACCCCGGAGCTCCGACCTTCGTTTCCTGCTCCACACCCTCAGGCTGGACTCCTGCAGGACCCCACAGCCCAGACTGTTGGACTCCGTCTGAGCTTCCTGGAGGAACCTCCTTCTATAATCTGTAACCCTAAAAACTGCTGCTGAGCTCACCTTTTCCTATCAACATTTAATAAGAATGCTGAATAATCGAATAACCTGTGAGACGTTAGATCTATGGACACAGGTCAGATAGTGGAGCCCAGAGTTCACCGTACTCACGTTACTGAAATCGAGTTGCTTTAATGGCTACTAGTACTTTTTAATTTATATTTCTAAATCAGTCATTTAAAAAAGTAAAGTAAATCATTACATTTCTACACCCAACTGTAACTGAGTAAATAATCAATATAAAATAATCAACGTGCCAAAATAACATTGAATGCTGGTTATTTTCTCTGTTTTAGAGTTCATAAATGTAGCTACACTTAGAGCCTGAGAATTTTTTTTTAATTTTGAATTGAATTCATTGGTGTTATTTCATTTAAAAAAATAACTGTACATTTTGATGACAACAAAAAAATACAAAATTAAAGAAAAAAACACAAACAAAAAAATATTACTTAAAAATGACTCTGAAAGGATAAAATCATAACAAAATATACAACATGAAAGAAAAATATCTAAATTTGGAACAAAAGCACACAAAAATGACAACAAATATACGCAAAACGACAAAATGTAGATCAGCTAAAACACAAAAAAATTACAAAACTTACAAATTGGGAGAAAATTATAAAAATAACAACCAAAACACAAAAAATGACAACAAAAATACATTAAACAACAACATATACAACAACAAAAACTAAAAAAATGACTGCAAAAACACACAAAACGACATAAAACACACACTAAAGATTTTGTGTGTACATTTTGACAAACCTTTTATTTTAGATGCATTTGTGAAAAATAAATTAAGTTCCAATCGTGCAAGATTTGCTTTTCTTGCTTTCTAAGTTTATACATGAGATGTTTACTGTATGCAAGGGAACCGTGGTAAGATTTATTACCAAAAATAAACATGGAGGGTGAAAGTAACTTTTACTTTGAGTACAATTTAATTGAGCTACTTTTGACTTGTGCTTGAGTATTTAATGTATGACTTACTTGCACTTGTATTTGAGTACAATTTCAATCAAGTAACAGTAGTTCTACTTGAGTATCAGTACTATTTACACCTCTGGTGTTAATGGACCTGAGCTATGAAGCTGGATAAATATATCTCTCCGTCATGAAACAGCTGCTGTACTATGAAGCAGGTTATAGCTTATCGTATAGTTTTTTTTACATTTGATCTGATCATGACTTTTGTGATCACATTTTGTGTTGTATAATATATAATTAATTTTATTGCATCTTCTTTTATTCTGACGTATCATGTTTCGTCCTTTTTGTATTTTATTTCATTGTGTTTTATTATAAATTCTATTTAATCTCCTCTAACTTTCTTCTTTAATCTCATTTAATTTGAACAGTGGGGATGTTTTCTCAGCAGAGGAGGGAGAAGTGAGGGAGGGAACAGATGGAGCGACTGAGACGCTGCCATCTGTCTGTGAGAGGTGAGCGACTGAGGCCGAGCAGCCAAATCAGAGAACTCAACTCCAGCCTGCAAATTTCCAGCAGAGGTCACGGGAGGGAAGTTAACTTTCTCTCCTCAGGCGGCACAAATGCGTTGGTCGTTCTATCTGTGTGGACTCACATTTGAGCTGCTATCTGGTAAATTGTAACTGGGTGGGAAAGGCCTGAAGCTCTACGGAGAACGTGCAAACTGGAAATGAACAACTCTTGTAATGTAATTAAAGTAACTTGTCCAGTTTTGGAAGTGATTTAACATTTCCAAACTTTTCTACATCCGTGTGGAAATCCTGTAGTGACTCATAACAAACTAAAGTGGGAGCTGTTAAATGGATCCTCCACTGTTTTTACAAATGTGGCCTGAAACCTTTGAAATGTCTTTATTAGAAGATCTTTTTGTTTTTATTAACTTTTAAAAATGGGACTACTTCACAGTTTTAGAGCCTGTGTTCCGCCATCTTGAAATCATGTGATTGATGATGTCACACGTCCCCACTGCCTGTAAACATACCATTGTTTTCTATTGGAGTGAAGCTTTTTAGATCATTTATTAGCTTTTCTAGTCAAATTGCCAATTTGTGCTGCTTCTGGCTGCTTAAAGTAAAGGTCCCTTAGGAGAGCTCTTCTTCTCAGCTTCATTGTCTACTAGAACTAAATTTACTTTTCCTGATTATTTAGAGCAACTGATCTAAAATGGTGCTAAATGATCTAAAAAGCAGGCTGAATATGAAAACAATGGGATGTTTACAGGCAGTGGGGCCGTGTGACATCATCACTCACCTGATTTCAAGATGGCAGACTAAAACTGTAAGTAGTCCCATTTTTTTTAATTATAAAACTAACATGGTGCAAAATATTTTTTTTTCTTCAAAGATCTTCTAATAGGTACATTTGAAAGGTTTTAGGCCAAATTTGTAAAAACAGTAGAGAATCCTATTAGGGAACACGATTAAAGTCACAAAGCAGCTCATAAAAAGTATAAAAACACTAAAAAATCAGCCTTAATACACTAAAAACAAGAGTCAACACAGACCAAGAACATATATTACAAAACTGTCCAAAACTACTGCCAACTGGTCCAATATTACAGATAATTCAAAGCAACCTGAAACCACAGAACATCAATAAAAAGTTCATATTAAGTATAAAGATATAAAATATTATCATAACAGACAGAAAAAAAGCTAAAACCTGTCAAAAATGACTGCCAAAAAAGTCCAAACTTAAGTGTTTTTACTCTATTCTTAAAGCTGATAAAAAAAATACCTATCTAGTCTTTTACTATGGTCTACAGCCGGTGGTCATTCTTATACGTTAATGTACAGTATATAAGTCCCACCTTCCTCCTATAGACCCCTATACAAATAGAAAATTGCGCCACAATCGCCCAGCCAATAGGCTTCGACTTCCTGTAGCGGAGGTTGTCAATCAAAGAAAATGTGGAACTGTGCACGGAAACAACAGCCAATAGGTAAATATGATTTTGGCTCTCACCTGACCCATAGACCTATATCAATGTGACCTTGTTATGTTCCACGATGCACATGCACAAAAGTAGAGGCGTGGCTTCTGGTAGATTGGCAGAGGCAGTGGGAGGAAGTGAAGCAGTTTAGGGCGAGACATCTAGACGTTCGCATTTCATCCTATAATTATCAGCTTTAACGTGATTTCTTGTTTTTCTTCGGCGCACAAAAGGAAAGTGATTCGCTTGACATTGTTTTATTCTAGTTTGTTTCCAATATTCCCCATAACATAATGATAACTGAATAAAGTACAAACACTTCTATGCTATGCATCCATCTCTGCTTCTCTTCTGCTACTTGGTGGAGGTAGTCACATTCCTCTTCGCTCCCCACTTTCCTTCCCTATCTGTCATGTCTGCTGTCTCTGTCTAACAGGAGCCTCTCTCTGCAATTATCCAAAAAACCAAAATTATGGAATTGGATCAGCTGGTCTTTCTACTCTATTGGAATTTCTTAACAAGGAGGCGGGCAATGGGAGAGTCTGTTAGTCCTGAGATGTGGAAGACGTCCACCAGACCAGATTGAATTATGATAACAGAACTTCTGCTGATTGGAACTGGTATTTTCCTGATTCATCACAAATTGGGATTACTATGGAAGCATTATTGGAATCCGCTAGTCATTGATGGAGGGGGCCGAGCTCTCAAAACTCAGAACTTTCAGATGGAATCTAGTGTGGAACTTTAAGAGGAGTGGGGAGTTCAGGTCAAGAAAGGGCCACATGATTTGGATTATTGGAATGACCAAGGATAAATAGGGCTGGTAGTCAAATGTTGTGACTAGCCCATCTGAAAACAAATATCCTTTCATCATCAGTCCCACTCTCAACCTTGGATATATGCAGATCTGATGCTCGTCCCTGCTCCTCTCCCCCTCCCCTCCCCCATCGCCACCTAGACTTTCCGTGTTCTGAACCAGACCTTCCCAGGTCATCATACCACCTGACTGTCAGAGTGAAAGCAAAGGTTTTGTTTTGTCTAATGCCTCCGCCCGCCCCCCTCCCATCCGAGCCAAGGAAAGTGTCCGTGGAGCGCCTAGAGGCTGCATGCTCGTCCTCTCTCCGCCCTGCCCCCCAACACCCCTCCCCCAGGCCAAATACCCACCCCTCCCTGCCCACGTGCTATGGGTTTTGTGCTTTTCCGTTTTTTTGCTTTGGGCATGTTTGATGAGGAGTTTTTTTTATCAAGCTTTACACTGACCACCCACAGTTCTCCCGCTCCTGTCTCCCCATGTTATAAGTGTTAAATATGTGATTGTCTTTTCATTTTTTTCTTGGAGGGGCTGAAACTCCATATCCCACAATGCAATGCACGATAATGTCAACAAATGGAGTGTTTACGGTGGAGATTTCAACCTTTTACATCATTCTTTTAAGCAAATGATCTTTGATTTATTGATCAATGAGGCCTGTACTACAGATTTATCTATGAAAAAAAAAAAAAAAAATATATATATATATATATATATATATATATATATATATATATATATATATATTGTGGGTGGCAGCTTCATGTAAAATTTAAAGTACATGTTCAGAATTCTATAAAAAGTAAAAAAAAAAAAAAGTGAAAATTACTTTAAAGTTAATTTTAAAAACACAGCAGATGATTTGACACATTGACGGTCGAAAATCCAACCTGGCAACGCAGCTGCTATTGGTTTTCTCTCCTGTTTTGTTTACATGCAGTTGCGTTAAGGACAGTGATGATGTTTTAAAGTAGTAGTTAAGAAGTAAGTACAGATATTTGTGTAAAATGTTCTAAGGTAAAAAACCATCTGAAGTACAGTAATCAGGTATATACTCTCCTACTTCACATTTCTGCCTAAAGTCGTGCAACTAAGAATCATTTGTTCGATGAGTTGCGTCTCATTGATTAGAGTTGATATTTGTGCAGAGTTTTAGGACTGAAACAATCATTCTGCGTCTCTAGAACTCTGCTGTTCTCCTCCAGGACGTGGGAACCGTACATTTAAGCTTCTGAGGCGTCTCGCGGCCTCTTTTCTCTCCTCAGCTCTCTCACACACGCACACACACACACACACACACACACACACACACACACACACACACACACACAGAAACATACACACACACCGCCTCCACCTCCCACTCAGTCCTATCCCAGCGTGGGAGGCGCACCAGAGCCTCCGGCTGGGCACGCACACACACACACACACACACACACTTGGCATTGGCTTTTCTTTCCCCTCACCCACACAGTGACACACACTCACTTCCTCGCCACACAACTTTTTTTAGAGCTCTTTTTTGATGATGTAAGGCAGTGGTTCCCAACCAGGGGTACGTGCACCCCTAGGGGCAACGTGAACATATAGCAAGGGCTACATGGAAACATTTATACACTTATTTTTAACATAATGAGTAATTTCCTTCCTTATTTCACATCCACGAGACAGATTTTCCACTTACTGACATTAAACATTATCAACGGGAAAAACTATAACGTGGTGTTGGTTTTCTACCAAATCCTTCCTGATGCATTGAAGTTTGTCAAATATTTAAGCGAATAAATTCTCGGATATAGAAATTGTATCAATGTACTGTACACTATAGGAAAAAATATAATTACTTATATTTATTTGTAGAATATCAGGAAAGCAATGGTAAAAAAAAAATCTGTTTTAAATGAGAGTAAACGCTGCAAGTTGACGTGTATAAGCAACTGTTTCTGTAGCTGCAGAGTCGAGTTCAGAGACAAACATTTAAACAACGTATATAAAACAAGGGGCTCCAGAGTCAAAGATGGGGTACTTTTCATTTGAAGAAAGACTCATTACACAAGACAGAAAAGGTTGGGAAACACTGATGTCAGGTGTGTGTGTGTGTGTATGCCACTCGAAAATAATGTTCAATTAGTGGCTGAATTGGATGCAGGCGGCGGGACATGGGAGTAAATAAGCCAATCAGAAGTCTTCATCTGTGTGGGACAAACCAATACCAGTTGAATAAACTAAAGTTATCACTGTATTCATTTGGCTTTTTGGTATTTTTGTTGATTTTTGCTTCTTTTGGATGGATCTTAACCCTCTATGGTTTTTATGTTGTTTTTTTTTATTTTTTATTCTATAATCTACCATTGGGAGTAATTTAGGGTTTAGTGTCAGCATGGGTGTCCCACGTTGTGCTTAAATTACAGTTACACTGACCTCAGGTTTTGTCACATTAGTTTAAACATCTGCATCAGTTATCTGGATCAATTATCCTGATCATGGTATCATTATCATTTACACTTTAAATGCTTGGAAGAAATGTCAATACCTATTAATAACCATACATTAGCCCCAAATGTATATGCACCCTATTTTTTGTTCTAGAAAAATCACTATGAAACGAGCGATCCAGATCAGATCTGTGATGTGATTGATGAACCAACCTGAAATAACTGAGTCAAATTTCATAAAGATCGACTAATTACAAACCGAGGTGTGAATTTTTCAAATTTCAACAATGATGTGAGATCGACATTTTATGATTTTTCAAATTGATCCAGAATCAGTTTATTGATCCTGATCAACTCCTAAATGTAATGGAATCTTTCATGGTGTAGGGCAGGGGTGTCAAACTCATTTTAGTTCAGGGGCCAAATACCTCCCAGTTTATCTAAAGTGGGAAAATTGTTAATTTAATCATTATTGTGCTCTAGTTTGTACTTCCACGTATCAATAAATGATAAAATATGTACGGTAGTGTTAATATTAAAGCAATAAGTGACAAATATCAGTCTGTGCAGGATCTTCACTTTTAATTTATTTCATTTTGTGACCAATTTTTATGTAGTTTTGGGAAAATTAAGAGTTCTTTTAACAATTTCAGGTTAAGAAGGATTTACACCATGTGATATAAGAATGGGGAAAACATAAGGCCTGATAATATTATGAAGATTCATTGAATTTGTTTCATTTTGGAGATATCTACAACTGATTAGTTGGGAATTTACACAATGATTCATGGTTTCTCTGACTTTTGACCCTCAAACTTCAGTCTAAAAAAAAATTCTGAAATTTTTACCAATTGTTCTGTGATTATTTAATTGGCACACGGTACATTTTTAGTTTGATCGTATGAATCCTTTCTGAGATATGACCAGTTTAGTGAGGGGGGGTATGTGTCGATTTTCTTGCGTCCTTATTTTTCTTCTATTTTCAGCTTCCAATATCAAACATTACAACACATAGGAAACTGAAATGTGGTTCAGTAATACAGCTCTACCTACACTCTCAGAATATACAAAACTATATGTTACACATCCTATCTGGTGGACATGCCAGCCCCTCATATTTGGGAAAAAGTTATTGTGGGTTTGGGACTGGAACATGTTTGATCCTTCAGTAAACCACTTAGCATATGCCTCAGCTCCCTGTACTTTGATCAGCATTGAGCTATGAACATAGACTGTTCACATCACTATTGATTAGTCACAGATATGCATTGGTTCTTGGGTGAGATGCTCTTGAATTCCAAAAAAATACTTTTTATTACTATTTTTATTGGCCCATAACTGCATGTGGGAATGTAAGAAAAAATCTGTTTCAATTTATAGAATAAAAATGACTCTTTCTTGGGATATAAAACTATTTTTCTTTACGAGACATCTTTATTTTTATTTTGGACTCCAACTTTGGGTTATTTCACCACACGCGAATATTGAAAATCCTTTACATGAGGCCATTGTAGCTTGCCTCTGTGTCTTGTAATCATTTGCTACAGTGTACCTATTGAATTATTAAGGAACAATTGATGAAAATGACAGAATTTTTTAGACCCAAGTGCATGAGATGTCCTGAAAATGTGTTAAAATGACATGAAATGACACTTTTTCGCTTTCTGGTGCGGGCCGAATTGGATTCTTTAAAGGGTCGGATTTGGCCCCCGGACCATGAGTTCGACACTTGTGGTGTAAAGTTTATGTTTGGTTAAAATGTTGCCAAAGTCTGTTCAGTAAACAGACAAACAAAGACATAAATAAAGTATAAGGTGAATATTTTCCAGCCTAGACGGAGGTAAAAACCCTGTAATATAGTATGCGTGTGATGCATTATGGGACATGTAGTTGATTGAGTGTGCAGTCAGAACGAGCCAGAAGTGAAAGTATAATAAAAGAGACGTGTATCGGTGATAATTTCATATAAAGTGTGATTCTTACCAGCAGAGCAGCGACTCCTCGCCTCACGCCTTTGCGTTGACACCGACGAGTTCACGCTGTGAAAAACAGGTGGGAGAGAGAGACACGTCACTCACATCATAAAGAGCATTTATTCCAATCCTCGTCACCCTCAACAAGCTGGAATCCTAAGGAAATCAAATGTACACCGAGCTGATAGACTTGCACCATATCACACACGTGGTGGGGAAGGCTGTGCTGTGAAGACGAGGCCAGATTGCTCATTAGAATATCTCACATGTGCGTGTGGGCGAGCTTTTAGCAGCCCCGTTTCTCTCTGCTCCCTCAACGCTCTTCCAGAAACACAGATTTGTGTCCAAAAACCACCCGGGATCCGGACCTCAGTCTGTCCGTTAGAACAGAGCTGATCCAAGAAGCAACTTCTGTCCAAGTTGGACGCTCGGTTTCACGACAACGACAAAGCGTCAGATGGAGAAAAAACACACAGACAAATGGGATCTACTGCTTTTTCCTGATTTGGAAATGTTATAGATGCAGTGCTGTTCTAGATTTTATTCTACGTGAGCATCAAGAGGCTGTGAAACCAAAGAAAATAGACAAACGGTGATTCAGTGAAACCCAAATTTCATCCTTTCCTGAAAAGACGACATCGTCACTATTTCCAGTGAAACACATATTTGGAAAGGAAAACCCACAGAATCAGACACGGGTGTTCTAGCTGTCAGAAAACAAGTCCAACATCTAAGGCGCACGTGTCAAACTCAAGGCCCAGGGGCCAAATATGGCCATTTAAAGACGAGGTTCTGGAACTAGTCTCACCCTGGGACCCACATTTTGGCACAGTTTTTTTTTTTTTTTTTTTTAAATTCAACCAACCAAATTCAGTTTTTCAAAACTGAATGTTGAAAACACACATATATAATCTTTTTTTAAAACATAAATCTATATATTTTTCTTATGCAACATGCATTTCACAGCATACCGGTCAAAAGAAAAGTTTATTTCAAAATAAAAAAAACAAGTCCAACATGAGAAACATTAAGTATTTATTCATTTTGGACTAGCTGTCCACGACCCACCAGTTGAGAATCACTGTTTTAAAGCATCCAATTCGGCACACAGCAGAAAGCAAAAAAAATAAATAAATCATTGCGTAAATTACCAACTAATTCAGTTGTAGATATCTCCAAAATAATACACAAAGTCAATGGAACTCCACAATATTAGCGAGGCTCACATTTTCCCCATGCTTATTGTATATCGCATGATGATCACATTTCTCAATTTTTCCAAAATCCTGCAATTTTCTTCAAATTATTTCCCCAAATTACATAGAAATTGGGCACAAAATCAAATAAATTGAATGTGACGATCCTGCAGGGACTGATATCTGTCATTTAATGCTTTGATATGATCAATGTCGTACATATTTTACCATTTATTTACATGTGGAAGTGCAAACGAGAGCACAAAAACCATTAAAATACTAATTTTACTGCCTAAAATCTGCGGCCCAATTAAGATGAACTGTTCCATATTTGGCCCCTGAACTAAAAACTATGGGATGAAACATGACGGTGCAGATTTAGAATAATAAAAATGTTTCTGCTACACATTAAAGCTGTTTTGGATCAGTTTTAAAACATTAGAAAAGAGCTGGGATGCAAAGTCATGCATGATGTTAATGACTAAATCAGCGTATAACAAGGTTTCATCATACGTGATAATAAGAGACAACATTGTTTATATCAATATACACTTTATTTCAAGCTTATTTTCAACTGCAATAGTTTAACAATAAACTTTCCCCTCCCTCATAAATTTTGCAACGATAAAATGGTGACTGACATGGACAATGTGCAGAGAATGCTGAATGTTCTTCTTAAAGTTTGGAACATCTCTGATCACTGTCAGCATCTCTAACACAAAGCGTGTTCCACTGCTGCGCTACACAACTCACTCACACATGCTGTCCCTTAGAGAGGAAAAGGACAAGTGGTCTGGTCGGATATTTATGATCATGAAAAATCCAGACTTGATTTTTGGTTCATTTCGTCCAGTCCAACATGACTGTCTTTAAAAAAATATTGTTTGCTATAAATTGAAAAAGACAGAAAAACAAAAACAAACCTAATGAAATGGGTCATATACACGGATCATTAACAGTAGCATCCTCTTGAACCTGATGCGTTAAACTCGTTAAAGTTCAGAGGTCAAACACAGGTGAGAGAGAATCAACATCACATCACATGTTGAAACACCTCTGCCTCTTTCTCACCCTGCACGACTGTCTTTTCAAGCCCTGCAGAAGATAATTCTCTCTAATTAACAGAATGAATGGATCTCTTTGTTTTACGCCAACTACGCTCTACATTTTTTTTTTAGCTTTCAACAAATAAGAGAGTTATTTGGAAATAAAGTCCCTCCACAGATCTGACTGGATGTTCCGACAGACCTTGAGTCCAAAACCTGCATTTAAAACACTAAACATCTTTCAAAATGTGCATTTTATGACCTCCACACCAATAAATCTAAATGTAATATAACCTAAAATTAAGCTTCTTTATCACGGAAGTATCAGGAATGCAGTGTACCATCTTTGTTCTTCATAATCAGATTATTTTGTGATTAATCACACTTGTTACAATCATAATGAAGCTGTACTCATGAGTAATGCAAAGTGCATGTGTAAAAAATTTACATATTTATCACGTTATAATCTGTTGATCGTGCTGGCTGTAACTTTATCGATAAGGAGCAAATCTCAATAAAGCTGCTCCCCTGCGTAAAAATAAAATCGTTTTTACAGTATTTATCTGACTTTTAAAATTAAAAGAGATCCAATAAGGATCTGAAATTTAATAGTTACATGTGATGCACAGCAGGAATAAAGTCATGCATTTAAATGTGATAAGAACTCATTTTAGTTCAGGGGCCAATTACGGACCAGTTTGCGCTCAAGTGGGCCACAGATTTTATGCAGGAAAATTAGTAATTTCAACATTTTTGTGGCCTAGTTTGCACTTCTACGTATACATAAAATACAATATATGTAAAAAAAAAAATAAAAAAAACCCCCAACAATATTCAAGCAGTAAGTGACAGATATCAGTCCAAAAAGGATCTTAACTTTAAATTTCCTAGATTTTGTGACACATTTTGTGACACAAATTGAAGGATTTGGTAAGAATATTCAGTTTTTACAACAGTTTAACATTAAAAATTACTACAATCATGTGATATAAGCACCGGCAAAACTGTGAGCACCTTCAAATATTGTTGAGTTTTATTTACACAATGATTCATGTTTTCTCCTGCAGACAGACAGACAGACAGACAGACAGAAAAGACAGGCTGTATTTTGTGTCATGCGCCCTTGTTGGAGGAACGCATAAATATGCATTATTTAATCAATAAAAAATAAATGGGAAAAATCGAGTTTATATATATTTGTGATTGACCGGGTTTGAGTTTTTTTCTGATCATAACTGGTGTAATTGACCACCACCACAATGCGGGTTAGACACCCCCTCCCCCCTCGCCGGCTCTGACCCCCCTCGGGGTTAAATGCATTCCGGAACACAAGAATTTCCTCCAGCTCCACATACCTCCCTCCCTCTCATCCCCCTCTCCTCTTCGCTCCTGTGTGCGCGCGCGCACGGACACGTGCACGGGGACAGAGGGACCACACACTGTCGCAATGCCTTGCTCAACAACAACAAAGAGGCTCGGCTTCACACCGACACCAACATCGATCATCGATCAAATATTCGCATCGCAACATTCCAGTTTAAAGAACACAACGTCCCCAAAACACACACGTGCACGCAACGTCTTTAATATCAAATCTCCACGTGGAGTAATTTCAGTAAATTGCAGACATTAAAAAGTCAGTTCTTAATATAAATGATACATTTTAGAGGTACCTGTTGATTTTCTCAGCAGTTGAGAGCGAAATGGGAGCGAGTGAAGAAGATCAAAGATTTATCCGACACACAACAACAAGTTCGAGCAGCGGAGACAACATGCACTAAACTGAAGATGAGACTCGGTCTGGCTTTTCTTCTCGCTCCCTCGCCCACCGTCCTTCCTTCCTTCCTTCCTTTCAGCATACGGAAACGTCCCCGACGCGCACCGCACCGCACCGCACCTCACCTCTCTGCGGCCGGGCCGGGCCGGGAGAATTCCCCGCTCCGCCCCTGCTGCTCCGGGGGCCGTCCCCAGGCAGCTGGATGGAGATACCAGCACCCAAAGGTCTACAGCTCTGAACCATAGCGGCTTATAGAGGATAGAAAACACCTGCGGCAGGTGAAGTCCGTGCGTAAAACCAAAAACCAAACAGGAGCTGCATGCGTGCGTAAAAACGCATCCGGCAAAAGAACAAAACCCGCATTAAAAAAAAACTACGTATTTATCAGTTATTTTTCACACACACACACACACACACACACACACACACACACACACACACACACACACACACACACACACACACACACACACACACACACACACACACACACACACACAAAATTTTAAATTTCCATAAGGAAATAAAAATAAAAAATAAAAATGATCACCAAACTGAAACTTTAAAATAAGCCACCCAACATGGAAGAATGAACACATTTTATTATTAACTTTAAAGCAGATAAAGTGAACTGACATAATTTCCCCAAATATAATATCATCATATTCTGTCTTTTCTTATTTTCCAAAGCGGTACATGTTCGGGAATCATTTGAAAAATAAACGAATATAGGTACATTTCCGTTGAACTCGTGTCGCAGCAGGCGAGCATGTCTTTCCTTTAGTTTTTCTAACTTCTGACATCCAAAGAACCTTTAAATGCAAATGAGCAGCAGCCCCTGCGGTAAGCCTCCAGGTCCCAGAAGCTCCTACAGCCACTTTTAGGAATTTAGCAAATGCCACAGCTGGATGTGATCATAAAAACCTTCAAAGATCTCCCTTCTTTTTTTGTCTCCTGTCTTTAATCTTCTCACATGAAGCAGATCTTTAAAAAAAAAAATGAACCCCAGGAGCTGAAAGACACATTTTTTATAAAGTCCAAATTCTCCTTATAAACCATCTCAGATAAAGACTTTTGTCTGATTCTGCAGTGATACAAACTCGTGTTAAATCTACAAATAAATGAAGAGAAGCGCGTGTCCATTCTCACCTGCTTCCATTCTCAGATCCTCCAGTAAAAACTACTGGGAAATTAAGCAACGTGCGCGCGCTCCTTCTTCTTCTCATTGCTCGCCGGCACGAGTTGGAGAGAGCTATGAAGTGTGAGCTCCACGACACGGGTTCATATTGTGAAATTCCCTGAATACATTAGTGAGCCCACTCTCTTTCTCTGCACTATGACTGTTGTTATGACCTCAGTTTCTGGTTTTGGAGATAGTGTGTGTGTGTGTGTGTGTGTGTGTGTGTGTGTGTGTGTGTGTGTGTGTGTGTGTGTGTGTGTGTGTGTGTGTGTGTGTGTGTGTACTTCCCAGAAACATTTCTGCATTATTCTAGTGTGTGATAATGAAAGTTTCCATATGATTTGGGAGCTAAGAAAACAGATTAGATTAACATGCGAGGACTTTTTTGTCACATTTTTTTTTTTAACTTTGGGAAATATGTTCAAAACTTTTTTTTAAATTTTTTTTATTGTTTTTAATGCAATGTTAAAGAAGAAAAATAAGGAGAAACAGATTTTTATATTCACCTTTTGCTCCCCGGACAGATGTGCGTTACAGTTTTTTGGTCGTGAATTGACACACAAAACAATTATTATGTTTGTTTTTCTTTTACAAATAATATTTAAAGTCCATGCACCATTATTAATCCTGGACAAAAATGTCCATTATTCAAAAAAAAAAAAAAAAAGCCCTACTTGCTGTTGTCGTACAGTAAAAATGAAATATTAGGCTTGTGAGCGCCCCCTATATGAGGAATCAGAACTGCCCACCTCTCTTCATATTTTTTTCACTTTAATTTTAAGATCAGCCAATGAGAC